>NW_027479373.1:0-140398 GCF_051014685.1 Ptiloglossa arizonensis
TAGGCCGTTCTAGTTATTCGTTTCGAGCATCAGAACTGCGAAAATTTTGAGTCTCTCAAGCGTTTCTTACTTCCAAACTGCCACATCTCGCGAACGGATCGACCAATCCGCAAAATTTCTGTTGCATCTGAAAGTAGAAACTCGCCCGATTACAACGGTATCTGTAGTTTTCCCCTAGGCCGTTCCAGTTATTCGTTTCGAGCATCAGAACTGCGAAAATTTTGAGTTTCTCAAGCGTTTCTTACATCCAAACTGCCATATCTCGCGAACGGATTGACCAATCCGCAAAATTTCTGTTGCATCTGAAAGTAGAGTCTCGCCCGATTTCAACGGTATGTGTAGTTTTCCCCTAGGCCGTTCGAGTTATTCGTTTCGAGCATCAGAACTGCGAAAATTTTGAGTTTCTCAACGCGTTTCTTACATCCAAACGGCCATATCTCGCGAACGGATTGACCATTCCTCATAATTTCTGTTGCATCTGAAAGTAGAAACTCGCCCGATTACAACGGTATGCGTACTTCTCCCCTAGGCCGTTCTAGTCATTCGTTTCGAGCATCAGAACTGCGAAAATTTTGAGTTTCTCAAGCGTTTCTTACATCCAAACTGCCATATCTCGCGAACGGATTGACCAATCCGCAAAATTTCTGTTGCATCTGAAAGTAGAAACTCGCCCGATTACAACGGTATGCGTACTTCTCCCCTAGGCCGTTCTAGTCATTCGTTTCGAGCATCAGAACTGCGAAAATTTTGAGTTTCTCAAGCGTTTCTTACTTCCAAACTGCCATATCTCGCGAACGGATTGACCAATCCGCAAAATTTCTGTTGCATCTGAAAGTAGAAACTCGCCCGATTACAACGGTATGCGTACTTCTCCCCTAGGCCGTTCTAGTCATTCGTTTCGAGCATCAGAACTGCGAAAATTTTGAGTTTCTCAAGCGTTTCTTATCTCCAAACTGCCATATCTCGCGAACGGATTGATCAATCCGCAAAATTTCTGTTGCATCTGAAAGTAGAAACTCGACCGATTACAACGGTATGCGTACTTCTCCCCTAGGCCGTTCTAGTCATTCGTTTCGACCATCAGAACTGCGAAAATTTTGAGTTTCTCAAGCGTTTCTTACTTCCAAACTGCCATATCTCGCGAACGGATTGACCAATCCGCAAAATTTCTGTTGCATCTGAAAGTAGAAACTCGCCCGATTACAACGGTATGTGTAGTTTTCCCCTAGACCGTTCCAGTTATTCGTTTCGAGCATCAGAACTGCGAAAATTTTGAGTTTCTCAAGCGTTCCTTACCTCCAAACTGCCATATCTCGCGAACGGATTGATCATTCCGCAAAATTTCTGTTGCATCTGAAAGTAGAAACTCGCCCGATTACAATGGTATGCGCACTTTTCCCCTAGGCGGTTCTAGTTATTCGTTTCGAGCATCAGAACTGCGAAAATTTTGAGTTTCTCAAGCGTTTCTTATCTCCAAACTGCCATATCTCGCGAACGGATTGATCAATCCGCAAAATTTCTGTTGCATCTGAAAGTAGAAACTCGCCCGATTTCAACGGTATGCGCATTTTTCCCCTAGGCCGTTCTAGTTATTCGTTACGAGCATCAGAACTGCAAAAATTTTGAGTTTCTCAAGCGTTTCTTACTTCCAAACTGCCATATCTCGCGAACGGATAGACCAATCCGCAAAATTTCTGTTGCATCTGAAAGTAGAAACTCGCCCGATTACATCGGTATGCGTACTTTTCCCCTAGGCCGTTCTAGTTATTCGTTTCGAGCATCAGAACTGCGAAAATTTTGAGTTTCTCAAGCGTTTCTTACCTCCAAACTGCCATATCTCGCGAACGGATTGAACAATCCGCAAAATTTCTGTTGCATTTGAATGTAGAAACTCGCCCGATAACAACGATATGCGCACTTTTCCCCTGGGCCGTTCTAGTTATTCGTTTCGAACATCAGAACTGCGAAAATTTTGAGTTTCTAAAGCGTTTCTTATCTCCAAACTGCCATATCTCGCGTACGGATTGTTCAATCCGCAACATTTCTGTTGCATCTGAAAGTGGAATCTCGCCCGATTACAACCGTATCCGTACTTCTCCCCTAGGCCGTTCTAGTCATTCGTTTCGAGCATCAGAACTGCGAAAATTTTGAGTTTCTAAAGCGTTTCTTATCTCCAAACTGCCATATCTCGCGAACGGATTGATCATTCCGCAAAATTTCTGTTGCATCTGAAAGTAGAAACTCGCCCGATTACAACGGAATGCCCACTTTTCCCCTAGGCCGTTCGAGTTATTCGTTTCAAGCATCAGAACTGCGCAAATTTTGAGTTTCTCAAGCGTTTCTTACCTTCAAACTGCCATATCTCGCGAACGGATTGACCGATCCCCAAAATTTCTGTTGCATCTGAAAGTAGAAACTCGCCCGATTACAACGGTATGCCCACTTTTCCCCTAGGCCGTTCCAGTTATTCGTTTCGAGCATCAGAACTGCGAATATTTTGAGTTTCTCAAGCGCTTCTTACCTCCAAACTACCATATCTCGCGAACGGATTGATGAATCCGCAAAATTTCTGTTGCATCTGAAAGTAGAGACTCGCTCGATTACAACGGTATGCGTACTTTTCCCCTAGGCCGTTCTAGTTACTCGTTTCTAGCATCAGAACTGCGAAAATTTTAAGTTTCTCAAGCGTTTCTTATTTCCAAACTGCCATATCTCGCGAACGGATTGATCAATCCTTAAAATTTCTGTTGCATCTGAAAGTAGAAAGTCGACCAATTACAACGGTATGCGTACTTCTCCCCTAGGCCGTTCTAGTTATTCATTTCGAGCATCAGAACTGCGAAAATTTTGAGTTTCTCAAGCGTTTCTTACCTCCAAACTGCCATATCTAGCGAACGGATTGATCATTCCGCAAAATTTCTGTCGCATCTGAAAGTAGAAACTCGCCCGATTACAACGGTATGCGCACTTTTCCCCTAGGCGGTTCTAGTTATTCGTTTCGAGCATCAGAACTGCGAAAATTTCGAGCTTCTCAAGCGTTTCTTACATCCAAACTGCCATATCTCGCGAACTGATTGACCAACCCGCAAAATTTCTGTTGCATCTGAAAGTAGAGACTCGCCCGATTACAACGGTATGTGTAGTTTTCCCCTAGGCCGTTCCAGTTATTCGTTTCGAGCATCAGAACTGCGAAAATTTTGAGTTTCTCAAGCGTTTCCTACCTCCAAACTGCCATATCTCGCGAACGGATTGACCAATCCGCAAAATTTCTGTTGCATCTGAATGTAGAAACTCGCCCGATTACAACGGTAGGTGTAGTTTTCCCCTAGGCCGTTCTAGTTATTCGTTTCGAGCATCAGAACTGCGAAAATTTTGAGTCTCTCAAGCGTTTCTTACTTCCAAACTGCCACATCTCGCGAACGGATCGACCAATCCGCAAAATTTCTGTTGAATCTGAAAGAAGAGACTCGCGCGATTACAACGGTATGTGTAGTTTTCCCCTAGGACGTTCCAGTTATTCGTTTCGAGCATCTGAACTGCGAAAATTTCGAGTTTCTCAAGCGTTTCTTACATCCAAACTGCCATATCTCGCGAACTGATTGACCAACCCGCAAAATTTCTGTTGCATCTGAAAGTAGAAACTCGCCCGATTACAATGGTATGCGCACTTTTCCCCTAGGCGGTTCTAGTTATTCGTTTCGAGCATCAGAACTGCGAAAATTTTGAGTTTCTCAAGCGTTTCTTATCTCCAAACTGCCATATCGCGCGAACGGATTGATCAATCCGCAAAATTTCTGTTGCATCTGAAAGTGGAAACACGCCCGATTACAACGGTATGCGCACTTTTCCCCTAGGCGGTTCTAGTTATTCGTTTCGAGCATCAGAACTGCGAAAATTTTGAGTTTCTCAAGCGTTTCTTACCTCCAAACTGCCATATCTCGCGAACGGATTAACCAATCCGCAAAATTTCTGTTGCATCTGAATGTAGAAACTCGCCCGATTACAACGGTAGGTGTAGTTTTCCCCTAGACCGTTCTAGTTATTCGTTTCGAGCATCAGAACTGCGAAAATTTTGAGTCTCTCAAGCGTTTCTTACCTCCAAACTGCCATATCTCGCGAACTGATTGACCAACCCGCAAAATTTCTGTTGCATCTGAAAGTAGAGACTCGCCCGATTACAACGGTATGTGTAGTTTTCCCCTAGGCCGTTCCAGTTATTCGTTTCCAGCATCAGAACTGCGAAAATTTCGAGTTTCTCTAGCGTTTCTTACATCCAAACTGCCATATCTCGCGAACGGATTGACCGATCCGCAAAATTTCTGTTGCATCTGAAAGTAGAAACTCGCCCGATTACAACGGTATGCGCACTTTTCCCCTAGGCCGTTCTAGTTATTCGTTTCAAGCATCAGAACTGCGAAAATTCCGAGTTTCTCTAGCGTTTCTTACATCCAAACTGCCATATCTCGCGAACGGATTGATGAATCCGCAAAATTTCTGTTGCATCTGAAAGTAGAAACTCGCCCGATTACAACGCTATGCGCACTTTTCCCCTAGGCCGTTCTAGTTATTCGTTTCAAGCATCAGAACTGCGCAAATTTTGAGTTTCTCAAGCGTTTCTTACCTCCAAACTGCCATATCTCGCGAACGGATTGACCAATCCGCAAAATTTCTGTTGCATCTGAAAGTAGAGACTCGCTCGATTACAACGGTATGCGTACTTTTCCCCTAGGCCGTTCTAGTTACTCGTTTCTAGCATCAGAACTGCGAAAATTTTGAGTTTCTCAAGCGTTTCTTATTTCCAAACTGCCATATCTCGCGAACGGATTGATCAATCCTTAAAATTTCTGTTGCATCTGAAAGTAGAAAGTCGACCAATTAAAACGGTATGCGTACTTCTCCCCTAGACCGTTCTAGTTATTCATTTCGAGCATCAGAACTGCGAAAATTTTGAGTTTCTCAAGCGTTTCTTACCTCCAAACTGCCATATCTCGCGAACGGATTGATCATTCCGCAAAATTTCTGTTGCATCTGAAAGTAGAAACTCGCCCGATTACAATGGTATGCGCACTTTTCCCCTAGGCGGTTCTAGTTATTCGTTTCCAGCATCAGAACTGCGAAAATTTTGAGTTTCTCAAGCGTTTCTTATCTCCAAACTGCCATATCTCGCGAACAGATTGATCAATCCGCAAAATTTCTGTTGCATCTGAAAGTAGAAACACGCCCGATTACAACGGTATGCGCACTTTTCCCCTAGGCGGTTCTAGTTATTCGTTTCGAGCATCAGAACTGCGAAAATTTCGAGTTTCTCAAGCGTTTCTTACATCCAAACGGCCATATCTCGCGAACTGATTGACCAACCCGCAAAATTTCTGTTGCATCTGAAAGTAGAGACTCGCCCGATTACAACGGTATGTGTAGTTTTCCCCTAGGCCGTTCCAGTTATTCGTTTCGAGCATCAGAACTGCGAAAATTTCGAGTTTCTCTAGCGTTTCTTACATCCAAACTGCCATATCTCGCGAACGGATTGACCGATCCGCAAAATTTCTGTTGCATCTGAAAGTAGAAACTCGCCCGATTACAACGGTTTGCGCACTTTTCCCCTAGGCCGTTCTAGTTATTCGTTTCAAGCATCAGAACTGCGCAAATTTTGAGTTTCTCAAGCGTTTCTTACCACCAAACTGCCATATCTCGCGAACGGATTGACCAATCCGCAAAATTTCTGTTGCATCTGAAAGTAGAAACTCGCTCGATTACAACGGTATGCGTACTTTTCCCCTAGGCCGTTCTAGTTACTCGTTTCTAGCATCAGAACTGCGAAAATTTTGAGTTTCTCAAGCGTTTCTTATTTCCAAACTGCCATATCTCGCGAACGGATTGATCAATCCGCAAAATTTCTGTTGCATCTGAAAGTAGAAAGTCGCCCAATTACAACGGTATGCGTACTTCTCCCCTAGGCCGTTCTAATTATTCATTTCGAGCATCAGAACTGCGAAAATTTTGAGTTTCTCAAGCGTTTCCTACCTCCAAACTGCCATATCTCGCGAACGGATTGACCAGTCCGCAAAATTTCTGTTGCATCTGAATGTAGAAACTCGCCCGATTACAACGGTAGGTGTAGTTTTCCCCTAGGCCGTTCTAGTTATTCGTTTCGAGCATCAGAACTGCGAAAATTTTGAGTCTCTCAAGCGTTTCTTACTTCCAAACTGCCACATCTCGCGAACGGATCGACCAATCCGCAAAATTTCTGTTGCATCTGAAAGTAGAAACTCGCCCGATTACAACGGTATCTGTAGTTTTCCCCTAGGCCGTTCCAGTTATTCGTTTCGAGCATCAGAACTGCGAAAATTTTGAGTTTCTCAAGCGTTTCTTACCTCCAAACTGCCATATCTCGCGAACGGATTGACCAATCCGCAAAATTTCTGTTGAATCTGAAAGTAGAGACTCGCCCGATTACAACGGTATGTGTAGTTTTCCCCTAGGCCGTTCCAGTTATTCGTTTCGAGCATCAGAACTGCGAAAATTTCGAGTTTCTCTAGCGTTTCTTACATCCAAACTGCCATATCTCGCGAACGGATTGACCGATCCGCAAAATTTCTGTTGCATCTGAAAGTAGAAACTCGCCCGATTACAACGGTTTGCGCACTTTTCCCCTAGGCCGTTCTAGTTATTCGTTTCAAGCATCAGAACTGCGCAAATTTTGAGTTTCTCAAGCGTTTCTTACCTCCAAACTGCCATATCTCGCGAACGGATTGACCAATCCGCAAAATTTCTGTTGCATCTGAAAGTAGAAACTCGCTCGATTACAACGGTATGCGTACTTTTCCCCTAGGCCGTTCTAGTTACTCGTTTCTAGCATCAGAACTGCGAAAATTTTGAGTTTCTCAAGCGTTTCTTATTTCCAAACTGCCATATCTCGCGAACGGATTGATCAATCCGCAAAATTTCTGTTGCATCTGAAAGTAGAAAGTCGCCCAATTACAACGGTATGCGTACTTCTCCCCTAGGCCGTTCTAATTATTCATTTCGAGCATCAGAACTGCGAAAATTTTGAGTTTCTCAAGCGTTTCCTACCTCCAAACTGCCATATCTCGCGAACGGATTGACCAATCCGCAAAATTTCTGTTGCATCTGAATGTAGAAACTCGCCCGATTACAACGGTAGGTGTAGTTTTCCCCTAGGCCGTTCTAGTTATTCGTTTCGAGCATCAGAACTGCGAAAATTTTGAGTCTCTCAAGCGTTTCTTACTTCCAAACTGCCACATCTCGCGAACGGATCGACCAATCCGCAAAATTTCTGTTGAATCTGAAAGTAGAGACTCGCCCGATTACAACGGTATGTGTAGTTTTCCCCTAGGCCGTTCCAGTTATTCGTTTCGAGCATCTGAACTGCGAAAATTTCGAGTTTCTCAAGCGTTTCTTACATCCAAACTGCCATATCTCGCGAACTGATTGACCAACCCGCAAAATTTCTGTTGCATCTGAAAGTAGAAACTCGCCCGATTACAATGGTATGCGCACTTTTCCCCTAGGCGGTTCTAGTTATTCGTTTCGAGCATCAGAACTGCGAAAATTTTGAGTTTCTCAAGCGTTTCTTATCTCCAAACTGCCATATCTCGCGAACGGATTGATCAATCCGCAAAATTTCTGTTGCATCTGAAAGTAGAAACACGCCCGATTACAACGGTATGCGCACTTTTCCCCTAGGCGGTTCTAGTTATTCGTTTCGAGCATCAGAACTGCGAAAATTTCGAGTTTCTCAAGCGTTTCTTACATCCAAACGGCCATATCTCGCGAACTGATTGACCAACCCGCAAAATTTCTGTTGCATCTGAAAGTAGAGACTCGCCCGATTACAACGGTATGTGTAGTTTTCCCCTAGGCCGTTCCAGTTATTCGTTTCGAGCATCAGAACTGCGAAAATTTCGAGTTTCTCTAGCGTTTCTTACATCCAAACTGCCATATCTCGCGAACGGATTGACCAATCCGCAAAATTTCTGTTGAATCTGAAAGTAGAGACTCGCCCGATTACAACGGTATGTGTAGTTTTCCCCTAGGCCGTTCCAGTTATTCGTTTCGAGCATCAGAACTGCGAAAATTTCGAGTTTCTCTAGCGTTTCTTACATCCAAACTGCCATATCTCGCGAACGGATTGACCGATCCGCAAAATTTCTGTTGCATCTGAAAGTAGAAACTCGCCCGATTACAACGGTTTGCGCACTTTTCCCCTAGGCCGTTCTAGTTATTCGTTTCAAGCATCAGAACTGCGCAAATTTTGAGTTTCTCAAGCGTTTCTTACCTCCAAACTGCCATATCTCGCGAACGGATTGACCAATCCGCAAAATTTCTGTTGCATCTGAAAGTAGAAACTCGCTCGATTACAACGGTATGCGTACTTTTCCCCTAGGCCGTTCTAGTTACTCGTTTCTAGCATCAGAACTGCGAAAATTTTGAGTTTCTCAAGCGTTTCTTATTTCCAAACTGCCATATCTCGCGAACGGATTGATCAATCCGCAAAATTTCTGTTGCATCTGAAAGTAGAAAGTCGCCCAATTACAACGGTATGCGTACTTCTCCCCTAGGCCGTTCTAATTATTCATTTCGAGCATCAGAACTGCGAAAATTTTGAGTTTCTCAAGCGTTTCCTACCTCCAAACTGCCATATCTCGCGAACGGATTGACCAATCCGCAAAATTTCTGTTGCATCTGAATGTAGAAACTCGCCCGATTACAACGGTAGGTGTAGTTTTCCCCTAGGCCGTTCTAGTTATTCGTTTCGAGCATCAGAACTGCGAAAATTTTGAGTCTCTCAAGCGTTTCTTACTTCCAAACTGCCACATCTCGCGAACGGATCGACCAATCCGCAAAATTTCTGTTGAATCTGAAAGTAGAGACTCGCCCGATTACAACGGTATGTGTAGTTTTCCCCTAGGCCGTTCCAGTTATTCGTTTCGAGCATCTGAACTGCGAAAATTTCGAGTTTCTCAAGCGTTTCTTACATCCAAACTGCCATATCTCGCGAACTGATTGACCAACCCGCAAAATTTCTGTTGCATCTGAAAGTAGAAACTCGCCCGATTACAATGGTATGCGCACTTTTCCCCTAGGCGGTTCTAGTTATTCGTTTCGAGCATCAGAACTGCGAAAATTTTGAGTTTCTCAAGCGTTTCTTATCTCCAAACTGCCATATCTCGCGAACGGATTGATCAATCCGCAAAATTTCTGTTGCATCTGAAAGTAGAAACACGCCCGATTACAACGGTATGCGCACTTTTCCCCTAGGCGGTTCTAGTTATTCGTTTCGAGCATCAGAACTGCGAAAATTTCGAGTTTCTCAAGCGTTTCTTACATCCAAACGGCCATATCTCGCGAACTGATTGACCAACCCGCAAAATTTCTGTTGCATCTGAAAGTAGAGACTCGCCCGATTACAACGGTATGTGTAGTTTTCCCCTAGGCCGTTCCAGTTATTCGTTTCGAGCATCAGAACTGCGAAAATTTCGAGTTTCTCTAGCGTTTCTTACATCCAAACTGCCATATCTCGCGAACGGATTGACCGATCCGCAAAATTTCTGTTGCATCTGAAAGTAGAAACTCGCCCGATTACAACGGTTTGCGCACTTTTCCCCTAGGCCGTTCTAGTTATTCGTTTCAAGCATCAGAACTGCGCAAATTTTGAGTTTCTCAAGCGTTTCTTACATCCAAACTGCCATATCTCGCGAACGGATTGACCAATCCGCAAAATTTCTGTTGCATCTGAAAGTAGAAACTCGCTCGATTACAACGGTATGCGTACTTTTCCCCTAGGCCGTTCTAGTTACTCGTTTCTAGCATCAGAACTGCGAAAATTTTGAGTTTCTCAAGCGTTTCTTATTTCCAAACTGCCATATCTGGCGAACGGATTGATCAATCCGCAAAATTTCTGTTGCATCTGAAAGTAGAAAGTCGCCCAATTACAACGGTATGCGTACTTCTCCCCTAGGCCGTTCTAATTATTCATTTCGAGCATCAGAACTGCGAAAATTTTGAGTTTCTCAAGCGTTTCCTACTTCCAAACTGCCATATCTCGCGAACGGATTGACCAATCCGCAAAATTTCTGTTGCATCTGAATGTAGAAACTCGCCCGATTACAACGGTAGGTGTATTTTTCCCCTAGGCCGTTCTAGTTATTCGTTTCGAGCATCAGAACTGCGAAAATTTTGAGTCTCTCAAGCGTTTCTTACTTCCAAACTGCCACATCTCGCGAACGGATCGACCAATCCGCAAAATTTCTGTTGCATCTGAAAGTAGAAACTCGCCCGATTACAACGGTATCTGTAGTTTTCCCCTAGGCCGTTCCAGTTATTCGTTTCGAGCATCAGAACTGCGAAAATTTTGAGTTTCTCAAGCGTTTCTTACCTCCAAACTGCCATATCTCGCGAACGGATTGACCAATCCGCAAAATTTCTGTTGAATCTGAAAGTAGAGACTCGCCCGATTACAACGGTATGTGTAGTTTTCCCCTAGGCCGTTCCAGTTATTCGTTTCGAGCATCTGAACTGCGAAAATTTCGAGTTTCTCAAGCGTTTCTTACATCCAAACTGCCATATCTCGCGAACTGATTGACCAACCCGCAAAATTTCTGTTGCATCTGAAAGTAGAAACTCGCCCGATTACAATGGTATGCGCACTTTTCCCCTAGGCGGTTCTAGTTATTCGTTTCGAGCATCAGAACTGCGAAAATTTTGAGTTTCTCAAGCGTTTCTTATCTCCAAACTGCCATATCTCGCGAACGGATTGATCAATCCGCAAAATTTCTGTTGCATCTGAAAGTAGAAACACGCCCGATTACAACGGTATGCGCACTTTTCCCCTAGGCGGTTCTAGTTATTCGTTTCGAGCATCAGAACTGCGAAAATTTCGAGTTTCTCAAGCGTTTCTTACATCCAAACGGCCATATCTCGCGAACTGATTGACCAACCCGCAAAATTTCTGTTGCATCTGAAAGTAGAGACTCGCCCGATTACAACGGTATGTGTAGTTTTCCCCTAGGCCGTTCCAGTTATTCGTTTCGAGCATCAGAACTGCGAAAATTTCGAGTTTCTCTAGCGTTTCTTACATCCAAACTGCCATATCTCGCGAACGGATTGACCGATCCGCAAAATTTCTGTTGCATCTGAAAGTAGAAACTCGCCCGATTACAACGGTTTGCGCACTTTTCCCCTAGGCCGTTCTAGTTATTCGTTTCAAGCATCAGAACTGCGCAAATTTTGAGTTTCTCAAGCGTTTCTTACATCCAAACTGCCATATCTCGCGAACGGATTGACCAATCCGCAAAATTTCTGTTGCATCTGAAAGTAGAAACTCGCTCGATTACAACGGTATGCGTACTTTTCCCCTAGGCCGTTCTAGTTACTCGTTTCTAGCATCAGAACTGCGAAAATTTTGAGTTTCTCAAGCGTTTCTTATTTCCAAACTGCCATATCTGGCGAACGGATTGATCAATCCGCAAAATTTCTGTTGCATCTGAAAGTAGAAAGTCGCCCAATTACAACGGTATGCGTACTTCTCCCCTAGGCCGTTCTAATTATTCATTTCGAGCATCAGAACTGCGAAAATTTTGAGTTTCTCAAGCGTTTCCTACCTCCAAACTGCCATATCTCGCGAACGGATTGACCAATCCGCAAAATTTCTGTTGCATCTGAATGTAGAAACTCGCCCGATTACAACGGTAGGTGTATTTTTCCCCTAGGCCGTTCTAGTTATTCGTTTCGAGCATCAGAACTGCGAAAATTTTGAGTCTCTCAAGCGTTTCTTACTTCCAAACTGCCACATCTCGCGAACGGATCGACCAATCCGCAAAATTTCTGTTGCATCTGAAAGTAGAAACTCGCCCGATTACAACGGTATCTGTAGTTTTCCCCTAGGCCGTTCCAGTTATTCGTTTCGAGCATCAGAACTGCGAAAATTTTGAGTTTCTCAAGCGTTTCTTACCTCCAAACTGCCATATCTCGCGAACGGATTGACCAATCCGCAAAATTTCTGTTGAATCTGAAAGTAGAGACTCGCCCGATTACAACGGTATGTGTAGTTTTCCCCTAGGCCGTTCCAGTTATTCGTTTCGAGCATCTGAACTGCGAAAATTTCGAGTTTCTCAAGCGTTTCTTACATCCAAACTGCCATATCTCGCGAACTGATTGACCAACCCGCAAAATTTCTGTTGCATCTGAAAGTAGAAACTCGCCCGATTACAATGGTATGCGCACTTTTCCCCTAGGCGGTTCTAGTTATTCGTTTCGAGCATCAGAACTGCGAAAATTTTGAGTTGCTCAAGCGTTTCTTATCTCCAAACTGCCATATCTCGCGAACGGATTGATCAATCCGCAAAATTTCTGTTGCATCTGAAAGTAGAAACACGCCCGATTACAACGGTATGTGTAGTTTTCCCCTAGGCCGTTCCAGTTATTCGTTTCGAGCATCTGAACTGCGAAAATTTCGAGTTTCTCAAGCGTTTCTTACATCCAAACTGCCATATCTCGCGAACTGATTGACCAACCCGCAAAATTTCTGTTGCATCTGAAAGTAGAAACTCGCCCGATTACAATGGTATGCGCACTTTTCCCCTAGGCGGTTCTAGTTATTCGTTTCGAGCATCAGAACTGCGAAAATTTTGAGTTGCTCAAGCGTTTCTTATCTCCAAACTGCCATATCTCGCGAACGGATTGATCAATCCGCAAAATTTCTGTTGCATCTGAAAGTAGAAACACGCCCGATTACAACGGTATGCGCACTTTTCCCCTAGGCGGTTCTAGTTATTCGTTTCGAGCATCAGAACTGCGAAAATTTTGAGTTTCTCAAGCGTTTCTTACCTCCAAACTGCCATATCTCGCGAACGGATTGACCAATCCGCAAAATTTCTGTTGCATCTGAATGTAGAAACTCGCCCGATTACAACGGTATGTGTAGTTTTCCCCTAGACCGTTCTAGTTATTCGTTTCGAGCATCAGAACTGCGAAAATTTTGAGTCTCTCAAGCGTTTCTTACCTCCAAACTGCCATATCTCGCGAACTGATTGACCAACCCGCAAAATTTCTGTTGCATCTGAAAGTAGAGACTCGCCCGATTACAACGGTATGTGTAGTTTTCCCCTAGGCCGTTCCAGTTATTCGTTTCCAGCATCAGAACTGCGAAAATTTCGAGTTTCTCAAGCGTTTCCTACCTCCAAACTGCCATATCTCGCGAACGGATTGACCAATCCGCAAAATTTCTGTTGCATCTGAAAGTAGGAACTCGCCCGATTACAACGGTATGCGCACTTTTCCCCTAGGCCGTTCTAGTTATTCGTTTCGAGCATCAGAACTGCGAAAATTTTGAGTTTCTCAAGCGTTTCTTACATCCAAACGGCCATATCTCGCGAACGGATTGACCAATCCTCATAATTTCTGTTGCATCTGAAAGTAGAAACTCGCCCGATTACAAATGTATGCGTACTTCTCCCCTAGGCCGTTCTAGTCATTCGTTTCGAGCATCAGAACTGCGAAAACTATGAGTTTCTCAAGCGTTTCTTATATCCAAACTGCCATATCTCGCGAACGGATGATCAATCCGCAAAATTTCTGTTGCATCTGAAAGTAGAAACTCGCCCGATTACAACGGTATGCGCACTTTTCCCCTAGGCCGTTCTAGTTATTCGTTTCAAGCATCAGAACTGCGAAAATTTCGAGTTTCTCTAGCGTTTCTTACATCCAAACTGCCATATCTCGCGAACGGTTTGATGAATCCGCAAAATTTCTGTTGCATCTGAAAGTAGAAACTCGCCCGATTACAACGCTATGCGCACTTTTCCCCTAGGCCGTTCTAGTTATTCGTTTCAAGCATCAGAACTGCGCAAATTTTGAGTTTCTCAAGCGTTTCTTACCTCCAAACTGCCATATCTCGCGAACGGATTGACCAATCCGCAAAATTTCTGTTGCATCTGAAAGTAGAGACTCGCTCGATTACAACGGTATGCGTACTTTTCCCCTAGGCCGTTCTAGTTACTCGTTTCTAGCATCAGAACTGCGAAAATTTTGAGTTTCTCAAGCGTTTCTTATATCCAAACTGCCATATCTCGCGAACGGATTGATCAATCCTTAAAATTTCTGTTGCATCTGAAAGTAGAAAGTCGACCAATTACAACGGTATGCGTACTTCTCCCCTAGACCGTTCTAGTTATTCATTTCGAGCATCAGAACTGCGAAAATTTTGAGTTTCTCAAGCGTTTCTTACCTCCAAACTGCCATATCTCGCGAACGGATTGATCATTCCGCAAAATTTCTGTTGCATCTGAAAGTAGAAACTCGCCCGATTACAATGGTATGCGCACTTTTCCCCTAGGCGGTTCTAGTTATTCGTTTCCAGCATCAGAACTGCGAAAATTTTGAGTTTCTCAAGCGTTTCTTATCTCCAAACTGCCATATCTCGCGAACGGATTGATCAATCCGCAAAATTTCTGTTGCATCTGAAAGTAGAAACACGCCCGATTACAACGGTATGCGCACTTTTCCCCTAGGCGGTTCTAGTTATTCGTTTCGAGCATCAGAACTGCGAAAATTTCGAGTTTCTCAAGCGTTTCTTACATCCAAACGGCCATATCTCGCGAACTGATTGACCAACCCGCAAAATTTCTGTTGCATCTGAAAGTAGAGACTCGCCCGATTACAACGGTATGTGTAGTTTTCCCCTAGGCCGTTCCAGTTATTCGTTTCGAGCATCAGAACTGCGAAAATTTCGAGTTTCTCTAGCGTTTCTTACATCCAAACTGCCATATCTCGCGAACGGATTGACCGATCCGCAAAATTTCTGTTGCATCTGAAAGTAGAAACTCGCCCGATTACAACGGTTTGCGCACTTTTCCCCTAGGCCGTTCTAGTTATTCGTTTCAAGCATCAGAACTGCGCAAATTTTGAGTTTCTCAAGCGTTTCTTACCTCCAAACTGCCATATCTCGCGAACGGATTGACCAATCCGCAAAATTTCTGTTGCATCTGAAAGTAGAAACTCGCTCGATTACAACGGTATGCGTACTTTTCCCCTAGGCCGTTCTAGTTACTCGTTTCTAGCATCAGAACTGCGAAAATTTTGAGTTTCTCAAGCGTTTCTTATTTCCAAACTGCCATATCTGGCGAACGGATTGATCAATCCGCAAAATTTCTGTTGCATCTGAAAGTAGAAAGTCGCCCAATTACAACGGTATGCGTACTTCTCCCCTAGGCCGTTCTAATTATTCATTTCGAGCATCAGAACTGCGAAAATTTTGAGTTTCTCAAGCGTTTCCTACCTCCAAACTGCCATATCTCGCGAACGGATTGACCAATCCGCAAAATTTCTGTTGCATCTGAATGTAGAAACTCGCCCGATTACAACGGTAGGTGTATTTTTCCCCTAGGCCGTTCTAGTTATTCGTTTCGAGCATCAGAACTGCGAAAATTTTGAGTCTCTCAAGCGTTTCTTACTTCCAAACTGCCACATCTCGCGAACGGATCGACCAATCCGCAAAATTTCTGTTGCATCTGAAAGTAGAAACTCGCCCGATTACAACGGTATCTGTAGTTTTCCCCTAGGCCGTTCCAGTTATTCGTTTCGAGCATCAGAACTGCGAAAATTTTGAGTTTCTCAAGCGTTTCTTACCTCCAAACTGCCATATCTCGCGAACGGATTGACCAATCCGCAAAATTTCTGTTGAATCTGAAAGTAGAGACTCGCCCGATTACAACGGTATGTGTAGTTTTCCCCTAGGCCGTTCCAGTTATTCGTTTCGAGCATCTGAACTGCGAAAATTTCGAGTTTCTCAAGCGTTTCTTACATCCAAACTGCCATATCTCGCGAACTGATTGACCAACCCGCAAAATTTCTGTTGCATCTGAAAGTAGAAACTCGCCCGATTACAATGGTATGCGCACTTTTCCCCTAGGCGGTTCTAGTTATTCGTTTCGAGCATCAGAACTGCGAAAATTTTGAGTTGCTCAAGCGTTTCTTATCTCCAAACTGCCATATCTCGCGAACGGATTGATCAATCCGCAAAATTTCTGTTGCATCTGAAAGTAGAAACACGCCCGATTACAACGGTATGCGCACTTTTCCCCTAGGCGGTTCTAGTTATTCATTTCGAGCATCAGAACTGCGAAAATTTTGAGTTTCTCAAGCGTTTCTTACCTCCAAACTGCCATATCTCGCGAACGGATTGACCAATCCGCAAAATTTCTGTTGCATCTGAATGTAGAAACTCGCCCGATTACAACGGTAGGTGTAGTTTTCCCCTAGACCGTTCTAGTTATTCGTTTCGAGCATCAGAACTGCGAAAATTTTGAGTCTCTCAAGCGTTTCTTACCTCCAAACTGCCATATCTCGCGAACTGATTGACCAACCCGCAAAATTTCTGTTGCATCTGAAAGTAGAGACTCGCCCGATTACAACGGTATGTGTAGTTTTCCCCTAGGCCGTTCCAGTTATTCGTTTCCAGCATCAGAACTGCGAAAATTTCGAGTTTCTCTAGCGTTTCTTACATCCAAACTGCCATATCTCGCGAACGGATTGACCGATCCGCAAAATTTCTGTTGCATCTGAAAGTAGAAACTCGCCCGATTACAACGGTATGCGCACTTTTCCCCTAGGCCGTTCTAGTTATTCGTTTCAAGCATCAGAACTGCGAAAATTTCGAGTTTCTCTAGCGTTTCTTACATCCAAACTGCCATATCTCGCGAACGGATTGACCGATCCGCAAAATTTCTGTTGCATCTGAAAGTAGAAACTCGCCCGATTACAACGGTGTGCGCACTTTTCCCCTAGGCCGTTCCAGTTATTCGTTTCGAGCATCAGAACTGCGAAAATTTTGAGTTTCTCAAGCGTTTCCTACCTCCAAACTGCCATATCTCGCGAACGGATTGACCAATCCGCAAAATTTCTGTTGCATCTGAAAGTAGAAACTCGCCCGATTACAACGGTATGCGCACTTTTCCCCTAGGCCGTTCTAGTTATTCGTTTCGAGCATCAGAACTGCGAAAATTTTGAGTTTCTCAAGCGTTTCTTACATCCAAACGGCCATATCTCGCGAACGGATTGACCAATCCTCATAATTTCTGTTGCATCTGAAAGTAGAAACTCGCCCGATTACAAATGTATGCGTACTTCTCCCCTAGGCCGTTCTAGTCATTCGTTTCGAGCATCAGAACTGCGAAAATTATGAGTTTCTCAAGCGTTTCTTATATCCAAACTGCCATATCTCGCGAACGGATGATCAATCCGCAAAATTTCTGTTGCATCTGAAAGTAGAAACTCGCCCGATTACAACGGTATGCGCACTTTTCCCCTAGGACGTTCCAGTTATTCGTTTCGAGCATCAGAACTGCGAAAATTTTGAGTTTCGCAACGCGTTTCTTACATCCAAACGGCCATATCTCGCGAACGGATTGACCAATCCTCATAATTTCTGTTGCATCTGAAAGTAGAGTCTCGCCCGATTACAACGGTATGTGTAGTTTTCCCCTAGGCCGTTCCAGTTATTCGTTTCGAGCATCAGAACTGCGAACATTTCGAGTTTCTCAAGCGTTTCTTACATCCAAACTGCCATATCTCGCGAACGGATTGATCAATCCGCAAAATTTCTGTTGCATCTGAAAGTAGAAACTCGCCCGATTACAACGGTATGTGTAGTTTTCCCCTAGGCCGTTCGAGTTATTTGTTTCGAGCATCAGAACTGCGAAAATTTTGAGTTTCTCAACGGGTTTCTTACATCCAAACGGCCATATCTCGCGAACGGATTGACCAATCCTCATAATTTCTGTTGCATCTGAAAGTAGAAACTCGCCCGATTACAACGGTATGCGTACTACTCCCCTAGGCCGTTCTAGTCATTCGTTTCGAGCATCAGAACTGCGAAAATTTTGAGTTTCTCAAGCGTTTCTTACCTCCAAACTGCCATATCTCGCGAACGGATTGACCAATCCTCATAATTTCTGTTGCATCTGAAAGTAGAAACTCGCCCGATTACAAGGGTATGCGTACTTCTCCCCTAGGCCGTTCTAGTCATTCGTTTCGAGCATCAGAACTGCGAAAATTTTGAGTTTCTAAAGCGTTTCTTACATCCAAATGGCCATATCTCGCGAACGGATTGACCAATCCGCATGATTTCTGTTGCATCTGAAAGTAGAAACTCGCCCGATTACAACGGTATGCGCACTTTTCCCCTAGGCGGTTCTAGTTATTCGTTTCGAGCATCAGAACTGCGAAAATTTTGAGTTTCTCAAGCGTTTCTTACATCCAAACGGCCATATCTCGCGAACGGATTGACCAATCCTCATAATTTCTGTTGCATCTGAAAGTAGAAACTCGCCCGATTACAAATGTATGCGTACTTCTCCCCTAGGCCGTTCTAGTCATTCGTTTCGAGCATCAGAACTGCGAAAATTATGAGTTTCTCAAGCGTTTCTTATATCCAAACTGCCATATCTCGCGAACGGATGATCAATCCGCAAAATTTCTGTTGCATCTGAAAGTAGAAACTCGCCCGATTACAACGGTATGCGCACTTTTCCCCTAGGACGTTCCAGTTATTCGTTTCGAGCATCAGAACTGCGAAAATTTTGAGTTTCGCAACGCGTTTCTTACATCCAAACGGCCATATCTCGCGAACGGATTGACCAATCCTCATAATTTCTGTTGCATCTGAAAGTAGAGTCTCGCCCGATTACAACGGTATGTGTAGTTTTCCCCTAGGCCGTTCCAGTTATTCGTTTCGAGCATCAGAACTGCGAACATTTCGAGTTTCTCAAGCGTTTCTTACATCCAAACTGCCATATCTCGCGAACGGATTGATCAATCCGCAAAATTTCTGTTGCATCTGAAAGTAGAAACTCGCCCGATTACAACGGTATGTGTAGTTTTCCCCTAGGCCGTTCGAGTTATTTGTTTCGAGCATCAGAACTGCGAAAATTTTGAGTTTCTCAACGGGTTTCTTACATCCAAACGGCCATATCTCGCGAACGGATTGACCAATCCTCATAATTTCTGTTGCATCTGAAAGTAGAAACTCGCCCGATTACAACGGTATGCGTACTACTCCCCTAGGCCGTTCTAGTCATTCGTTTCGAGCATCAGAACTGCGAAAATTTTGAGTTTCTCAAGCGTTTCTTACCTCCAAACTGCCATATCTCGCGAACGGATTGACCAATCCTCATAATTTCTGTTGCATCTGAAAGTAGAAACTCGCCCGATTACAAGGGTATGCGTACTTCTCCCCTAGGCCGTTCTAGTCATTCGTTTCGAGCATCAGAACTGCGAAAATTTTGAGTTTCTAAAGCGTTTCTTACATCCAAATGGCCATATCTCGCGAACGGATTGACCAATCCGCATGATTTCTGTTGCATCTGAAAGTAGAAACTCGCCCGATTACAACGGTATGCGCACTTCTCCCCTAGGCCGTTCTAGTCATTCGTTTCGAGCATCAGAACTGCGAAAATTTTGAGTTTCTCAAGCGTTTCTTACTTCCAAACTGCCATATCTCGCGAACGGATTGACCAATCCGCAAAATTTCTGTTGCATCTGAAAGTAGAAACTCGCCCGATTACAACGGTATGTGTAGTTTTCCCCTAGGCCGTTCTAGTTATTCGTTTCGAGCATCAGAACTGCGAAAATTTTGAGTTTCGCAACGCGTTTCTTACATCCAAACGGCCATATCTCGCGAACGGATTGACCAATCCTCATAATTTCTGTTGCATCTGAAAGTAGAAACTCGCCCGATTACAACGGTATGCGTACTTCTCCCCTAGGCCGTTCTAGTCATTCGTTTCGAGCATCAGAACTGCGAAAATTTTGAGTTTCTAAAGCGTTTCTTACATCCAAATGGCCATATCTCGCGAACGGATTGACCAATCCGCATGATTTCTGTTGCATCTGAAAGTAGAAACTCGCCCGATTACAACGGTATGCGCACTTTTCCCCTAGGCGGTTCTAGTCATTCGTTTCGAGCATCAGAACTGCGAAAATTTTGAGTTTCTAAAGCGTTTCTTACATCCAAACTGCCATATCTCGCGAACGGATTGACCAATCCGCAAAATTTCTGTTGCATCTGAAAGTAGAAACTCGCCCGATTACAAGGGTATGCGTACTTCTCCCCTAGGCCGTTCTAGTCATTCGTTTCGAGCATCAGAACTGCGAAAATTTTGAGTTTCTCAAGCGTTTCTTATCTCCAAACTGCCATATCTCGCGAACGGATTGATCAATCCGCAAAATTTCTGTTGCATCTGAAAGTAGAAACTCGCCCGATTACAACGGTATTCGTACTTCTCCCCTAGGCCGTTCTAGTCATTCGTTTCGAGCATCAGAACTGCGAAAATTTTGAGTTTCTCAAACGTTTCTTACTTCCAAACTGCCATATCTCGCGAACGGATTGACCAATCCGCAAAATTTCTGTTGCATCTCAGAGTAGAGTCTCGCCCGATTACAACGGTATGTGTAGTTTTCCCCTAGGCCGTTCCAGTTATTCGTTTCGAGCATCAGAACTACGAAAATTTCGAGTTTCTCAAGCGTTTCTTATATCCAAACTGCCATATCTCGCGAACGGATTGATCAATCCGCAAAATTTCTGTTGCATCTGAAAGTAGAAACTCGCCCGATTACAACGGTATGCGTACTTCTCCCCTAGGTCGTTCTAGTCATTCGTTTCGAGCATCAGAACTGCGAAAATTTTGAGCTTCTCAAGCGTTTCTTACTTCCAAACTGCCATATCTCGCGAACGGATTGACCAATCCGCAAAATTTCTGTTGCATCTGAAAGTAGAAACTCGCCCGATTACATCGGTATGCGTACTTTTCCCCTAGGCCGTTCTAGTTATTCGTTTCGAGCATCAGAACTGCGAAAATTTTGAGTTTCTCAAGCGTTTCTTACTTCCAAACTGCCATATCTCGCGAACGGATAGACCAATCCGCAAAATTTCTGTTGCATCTGAAAGTAGAAACTCGCCCGATTACATCGGTATGCGTACTTTTCCCCTAGGGCGTTCTAGTTATTCGTTTCGAGCATCAGAACTGCGAAAATTTTGAGTTTCTCAAGCGTTTCTTACTTCCAAACTGCCATATCTCGCGAACGGATTGACCAATCCGCAAAATTTCTGTTGCATCTGAAAGTAGAAACTCGCCCGATTACAACGGTATGTGTAGTTTTCCCCTAGGCCGTTCTAGTTATTCGTTTCGAGCATCAGAACTGCGAAAATTTTGAGTTTCGCAACGCGTTTCTTACATCCAAACGGCCATATCTCGCGAACGGATTGACCAATCCTCATAATTTCTGTTGCATCTGAAAGTAGAAACTCGCCCGATTACAACGGTATGCGTACTTCTCCCCTAGGCCGTTCTAGTCATTCGTTTCGAGCATCAGAACTGCGAAAATTTTGAGTTTCTAAAGCGTTTCTTACATCCAAATGGCCATATCTCGCGAACGGATTGACCAATCCGCATGATTTCTGTTGCATCTGAAAGTAGAATCTCGCCCGATTACAACGGTATGCGCACTTTTCCCCTAGGCGGTTCTAGTTATTCGTTTCGAGCATCAGAACTGCGAAAATTTTGAGTTTCTCAAGCGTTTCTTACCTCCAAATTGCCATATCTCGCGAACGGATTGACCAATCCGCAAAATTTCTGTTGCATCTGAAAGTAGAAACTCGCCCGATTACAACGGTATGCGCACTTCTCCCCTAGGCCGTTCTAGTTATTCATTTCGAGCATCAGAACTGCGAAAATTTTGAGTTTCTCAAGCGTTTCTTACCTCCAAACTGCCATATCTCACGAACGGATTGACCAATCCGCAAAATTTCTGTTGCTTCTGAAAGTAGAAACTCGCCCGATTACAACGGTATGCGCACTTTTCCCCTAGGCCGTTCTAGTTATTCGTTTCGAGCATCAGAACTGCGAAAATTTTGAGTTTCTCAAGCGTTTCTTACATCCAAACGGCCATATCTCGCGAACGGATTGACCAATCCGCAAAATTTCTGTTGCATCTGAGAGTAGAGTCTCGCCCGATTACAACGGTATGTGTAGTTTTCCCCTAGGCCGTTCCAGTTATTCGTTTCGAGCATCAGAACTGCGAAAATTTCGAGTTTCTCAAGCGTTTCTTATATCCAAACTGCCATATCTCGCGAACGGATTGATCAATCCGCAAAATTTCTGTTGCATCTGAAAGTGGAAACTCGCCCGATTACAACGGTATGTGTAGTTTTCCCCTAGGCCGTTCGAGTTATTCGTTTCGAGCATCAGAACTGCGAAAATTTTGAGTTTCTCAACGCGTTTCTTACATCCAAACGGCCATATCTCGTGAACGGATAGACCAATCCTCATAATTTCTGTTGCATCTGAAAGTAGAAACTCGCCCGATTACAAGGGTATGCGTACTTCTCCCCTAGGCCGTTCTAGTCATTCGTTTCGAGCATCAGAACTGCGAAAATTTTGAGTTTCTCAAGCGTTTCTTATCTCCAAACTGCCATATCTCGCGAACGGATTGATCAATCCGCAAAATTTCTGTTGCATCTGAAAGTAGAAACTCGCCCGATTACAACGGTATGCGTACTTCTCCCCTAGGCCGTTCTAGTCATTCGTTTCGAGCATCAGAACTGCGAAAATTTTGATTTTCTCAAGCGTTTCTTACTTCCAAACTGCCATATCTCGCGAACGGATTGACCAATCCGCAAAATTTCTGTTGCATCTGAAAGTAGAAACTCGCCCGATTACATCGGTATGCGTACTTTTCCCCTAGGCCGTTCTAGTTATTCGTTTCGAGCATCAGAACTGCGAAAATTTTGAGTTTCGCAACGCGTTTCTTACATCCAAACGGCCATATCTCGCGAACGGATTGACCAATCCTCATAATTTCTGTTGCATCTGAAAGTAGAAACTCGCCCGATTACAACGGTATGCGTACTTCTCCCCTAGGCCGTTCTAGTCATTTGTTTCGAGCATCAGAACTGCGAAAATGTTGAGTTTCTCAAGCGTTTCTTACATCCAAATGGCCATATCTCGCGAACGGATTGACCAATCCGCATGATTTCTGTTGCATCTGAAAGTAGAATCTCGCCCGATTACAACGGTATGCGCACTTTTCCCCTAGGCGGTTCTAGTTATTCGTTTCGAGCATCAGAACTGCGAAAATTTTGAGTTTCTCAAGCGTTTCTTACCTCCAAACTGCCATATCTCGCGAACGGATTGACCAATCCGCAAAATTTCTGTTGCATCTGAAAGTAGAAACTCGCCCGATTACAACGGTATGCGCACTTCTCCCCTAGGCCGTTCTAGTTATTCATTTCGAGAATCAGAACTGCGAAAATTTTGAGTTTCTCAAGCGTTTCTTACCTCCAAACTGCCATATCTCACGAACTGATTGACCAATCCGCAAAATTTCTGTTGCTTCTGAAAGTAGAAACTCGCCCGATTACAACGGTATGCGCACTTTTCCCCTAGGCCGTTCTAGTTATTCGTTTCGAGCATCAGAACTGCGAAAATTTTGAGTTTCTCAAGCGTTTCTTACATCCAAACGGCCATATTTCGCGAACGGATTGACCAATCCTCATAATTTCTGTTGCATCTGAAAGTAGAAGCTCGCCCGATTACAACGGTATGCGTACTTCTCCCCTAGGCCGTTCTAGTCATTCGTTTCGAGCATCAGAACTGCGAAAAGTTTGAGTTTCGCAAGCGTTTCTTATGTCCAAACTGCCATATCTCGCGAACGGATTGATCAATCCGCAAAATTTCTGTTGCATCTGAAAGTAGAAACTCGCCCGATTACAACGGTATGCGCACTTTTCCACTAGGCGGTTCTAGTTATTCGTTTCGAGCATCAGAACTGCGAAAATTTTGAGTTTCTCAAGCGTTTCTTACCTCCAAACTGCCATATCTCGCGAACGGATTGATCAATCCGCAAAATTTCTGTTGCATCTGAAAGTAGAAACTCGCCCGATTACAACGGTATGTGTAGTTTTCCCCTAGGCCGTTCGAGTTATTCGTTTCGAGCATCAGAACTGCGAAAATTTTGAGTTTCTCAACGCGTTTCTTACATCCAAACGACCATATCTCGCGAACGGATTGACCAATCCTCATAATTTCTGTTGCATCTGAAAGTAGAAACTCGCCCGATTACAACCGTATGCGTACTTCTCCCCTAGGCCGTTCTAGTCATTCGTTTCGAGCATCAGAACTGCGAAAATTTTGAGTTTCTCAAGCGTTTCTTATCTCCAAACTGCCATATCTCGCGAACGGATTGACCAATCCGCAAAATTTCTGTTGCATCTGAAAGTAGAAACTCGCCCGATTACAACGGTATGCGCGCTTTACCCCTAGGCCGTTCTAGTTATTCGTTTCGAGCATCAGAACTGCGAAAATTTTGAGTTTCTCAAGCGTTTCTTACTTCCAAACTGCCACATCTCGCGAACGGATCGACCAATCCGCAAAATTTCTGTTGCATCTGAAAGTAGAAACTCGCCCGATTTCAACGGTATGTGTAGTTTTCCCCTAGGCCGTTCCAGTTATTCGTTTCGTGCATCAGAACTGCGAAAATTTTGAGTTTCTCAAGCGTTTCTTACATCCAAACTGCCATATCTCGCGAACGGATTGACCAATCCGCAAAATTTCTGTTGCATCTGAAAGTAGAAACTCGCCCGATTACAACGGTATGTGTAGTTTTCCCCTAGGCCGTTCCAGTTATTCGTTTCGAGCATCAGAACTGCAAAAATTTCGAGTTTCTCTAGCGTGTCTTACATCCAAACTGCCATATCTCGCGAACGGATTGACCGATCCGCAAAATTTCTGTTGCATCTGAAAGTAGAAACTCGCCCGATTACAACGGTGTGCGCACTTTTCCCCTAGGCCGTTCCAGTTATTCGTTTCGAGCATCAGAACTGCAAAAATTTCGAGTTTCTCTAGCGTGTCTTACATCCAAACTGCCATATCTCGCGAACGGATTGACCAATCCGCAAAATTTCTGTTGCTTCTGAAAGTAGAAACTCGCCCGATTTCAACGGTATGTGTAGTTTTCCCCTAGGCCGTTCCAGTTATTCGTTTCGAGCATCAGAACTGCGAAAATTTTGAGTTTCTAAAGCGTTTCTTATCTCCAAACTGCCATGTCTCGCGACGGATTGATCAATCCGCAAAATTTCTGTTGCTTGTGAAAGTAGAAACTCGCCCGATTACAACGGTATGCGTACTTCTCCCCTAGGCCGTCCTAGTCATTCGTTTCGAGCATCAGAACTGCGCAAATTTTGAGTTTCTCAAGCGTTTCTTACCTTCAAACTGCCATATCTCGCGAACGGATTGACCAATCCGCAAAATTTCTGTTGCATCTGAAAGTAGAGACTCGCCCGATTACAACGGTAGGTGTAGTTTTCCCCTAGGCCGTTCTAGTTATTCGTTTCGAGCATCAGAACTGCGAAAATTTTGAGTCTCTCAAGCGTTTCTTACTTCCAAACTGCCACATCTCGCGAACGGATCGACCAATCCGCAAAATTTCTGTTGCATCTGAAAGTAGAAACTCGCCCGATTTCAACGGTATGTGTAGTTTTCCCCTAGGCCGTTCTAGTTATTCGTTTCGAGCATCAGAACTGCGAAAATTTTGAGTTTCTCAAGCGTTTCTTACTTCCAAACTGCCACATCTCGCGAACGGATCGACCAATCCGCAAAATTTCTGTTGCATCTGAAAGTAGAAACTCGCCCGATTACAACGGTATGTGTAGTTTTCCCCTAGGCCGTTCCAGTTATTCGTTTCGAGCATCAGAACTGCGAAAATTTTGAGTTTCTAAAGCGTTTCTTATCTCCAAACTGCCATGTCTCGCGACGGATTGATCAATCCGCAAAATTTCTGTTGCTTGTGAAAGTAGAAACTCGCCCGATTACAACGGTATGCGTACTTCTCCCCTAGGCCGTCCTAGTCATTCGTTTCGAGCATCAGAACTGCGAAAATTTCGAGTTTCTCTAGCGTTTTTACATCCAAACTGCCATATCTCGCGAACGGATTGATCAATCCGCAAAATTTCTGTTGCATCTGAAAGTAGAAACTCGCCCGATTACAACGGTATGCGCACTTTTCCCCTAGGCGGTTCTAGTTATTCGTTTCGAGCACCAGAACTGCCAAAATTTTGAGTTTCTCAAGCGTTTCTTACCTCCAAACTGCCATATCTCGCGAACGGATTGACCAATCCGCAAAATTTCTGTTGCATCTGAAAGTAGAGACTCGCCCGATTACAACGGTAGGTGTAGTTTTCCCCTAGGCCGTTCTAGTTATTCGTTTCGAGCATCAGAACTGCGAAAATTTTGAGTTTCTCAAGCGTTTCTTACTTCCAAACTGCCACATCTCGCGAACGGATCGACCAATCCGCAAAATTTCTGTTGCATCTGAAAGTAGAAACTCGCCCGATTACAACGGTATGTGTAGTTTTCCCCTAGGCCGTTCCAGTTATTCGTTTCGAGCATCAGAACTGCGAAAATTTCGAGTTTCTCTAGCGTGTCTTACATCCAAACTGCCATATCTCGCGAACGGATTGACCGATCCGCAAAATTTCTGTTGCATCTGAAAGTAGACACTCGCCCGATTACAACGGTACGCGTACTTCTCCCCTAGGCCGTTCTAGTCATTCGTTTCGAGCATCAGAACTGCGAAAATTTTGAGTTTCTCAAGCGTTTCTTACATCCAAACTGCCATATCTCGCGAACGGATTGACCAATCCGCAAAATTTCTGTTGCTTCTGAAAGTAGAAACTCGCCCGATTACAACGGTATGCGCGCTTTTCCCCTAGGCCGTTCTAGTTATTCGTTTCGAGCATCAGAACTGCGAAAATTTTGAGTTTCTCAAGCGTTTCTTACATCCAAACTGCCATATCTCGCGAACGGATTGACCAATCCGCAAAATTTCTGTTGCTTCTGAAAGTAGAAACTCGCCCGATTACAACGGTATGCGCGCTTTTCCCCTAGGCCGTTCTAGTTATTCGTTTCGAGCATCAGAACTGCGAAAATTTTGAGTTTCTCAAGCGTTTCTTACATCCAAACGGCATATCTCGCGAACGGATTGACCAATCCGCAAAATTTCTGTTGCATTTGAAAGTAGAAACTCGCCCGATTACAACGGTATGCGCACTTCTCCCCTAGGCCGTTCTAGTTATTCATTTCGAGCATCAGAACTGCGAAAATTTTGAGTTTCTCAAGCGTTTCTTACCTCCAAACTGCCATATCTCACGAACGGATTGACCAATCCGCAAAATTTCTGTTGCTTCTGAAAGTAGAAACTCGCCCGATTACAACGGTATGCGCACTTTTCCCCTAGGCCGTTCTAGTTATTCGTTTCGAGCATCAGAACTGCGAAAATTTTGAGTTTCTCAAGCGTTTCTTACATCCAAACGGCCATATCTCGCGAACGGATTGACCAATCCGCAAAATTTCTGTTGCATCTGAGAGTAGAGTCTCGCCCGATTGCAACGGTATGTGTAGTTTTCCCCTAGGCCGTTCCAGTTATTCGTTTCGAGCATCAGAACTGCGAAAATTTCGAGTTTCTCAAGCGTTTCTTATATCCAAACTGCCATATCTCGCGAACGGATTGATCAATCCGCAAAATTTCTGTTGCATCTGAAAGTGGAAACTCGCCCGATTACAACGGTATGTGTAGTTTTCCCCTAGGCCGTTCTAGTTATTCGTTTCGAGCATCAGAACTGCGAAAATTTTGAGTCTCTCAAGCGTTTCTTACTTCCAAACTGCCACATCTCGCGAACGGATCGACCAATCCGCAAAATTTCTGTTGCATCTGAAAGTAGAAACTCGCCCGATTTCAACGGTATGTGTAGTTTTCCCCTAGGCCGTTCTAGTTATTCGTTTCGAGCATCAGAACTGCGAAAATTTTGAGTTTCTCAAGCGTTTCTTACTTCCAAACTGCCACATCTCGCGAACGGATCGACCAATCCGCAAAATTTCTGTTGCATCTGAAAGTAGAAACTCGCCCGATTACAACGGTATGTGTAGTTTTCCCCTAGGCCGTTCCAGTTATTCGTTTCGAGCATCAGAACTGCGAAAATTTTGAGTTTCTAAAGCGTTTCTTATCTCCAAACTGCCATGTCTCGCGACGGATTGATCAATCCGCAAAATTTCTGTTGCTTGTGAAAGTAGAAACTCGCCCGATTACAACGGTATGCGTACTTCTCCCCTAGGCCGTCCTAGTCATTCGTTTCGAGCATCAGAACTGCGAAAATTTCGAGTTTCTCTAGCGTTTTTACATCCAAACTGCCATATCTCGCGAACGGATTGATCAATCCGCAAAATTTCTGTTGCATCTGAAAGTAGAAACTCGCCCGATTACAACGGTATGCGCACTTTTCCCCTAGGCGGTTCTAGTTATTCGTTTCGAGCACCAGAACTGCCAAAATTTTGAGTTTCTCAAGCGTTTCTTACCTCCAAACTGCCATATCTCGCGAACGGATTGACCAATCCGCAAAATTTCTGTTGCATCTGAAAGTAGAGACTCGCCCGATTACAACGGTAGGTGTAGTTTTCCCCTAGGCCGTTCTAGTTATTCGTTTCGAGCATCAGAACTGCGAAAATTTTGAGTTTCTCAAGCGTTTCTTACTTCCAAACTGCCACATCTCGCGAACGGATCGACCAATCCGCAAAATTTCTGTTGCATCTGAAAGTAGAAACTCGCCCGATTACAACGGTATGTGTAGTTTTCCCCTAGGCCGTTCCAGTTATTCGTTTCGAGCATCAGAACTGCGAAAATTTCGAGTTTCTCTAGCGTGTCTTACATCCAAACTGCCATATCTCGCGAACGGATTGACCGATCCGCAAAATTTCTGTTGCATCTGAAAGTAGACACTCGCCCGATTACAACGGTACGCGTACTTCTCCCCTAGGCCGTTCTAGTCATTCGTTTCGAGCATCAGAACTGCGAAAATTTTGAGTTTCTCAAGCGTTTCTTACATCCAAACTGCCATATCTCGCGAACGGATTGACCAATCCGCAAAATTTCTGTTGCTTCTGAAAGTAGAAACTCGCCCGATTACAACGGTATGCGCACTTCTCCCCTAGGCCGTTCTAGTTATTCATTTCGAGCATCAGAACTGCGAAAATTTTGAGTTTCTCAAGCGTTTCTTACCTCCAAACTGCCATATCTCACGAACGGATTGACCAATCCGCAAAATTTCTGTTGCTTCTGAAAGTAGAAACTCGCCCGATTACAACGGTATGCGCACTTTTCCCCTAGGCCGTTCTAGTTATTCGTTTCGAGCATCAGAACTGCGAAAATTTTGAGTTTCTCAAGCGTTTCTTACATCCAAACGGCCATATCTCGCGAACGGATTGACCAATCCGCAAAATTTCTGTTGCATCTGAGAGTAGAGTCTCGCCCGATTGCAACGGTATGTGTAGTTTTCCCCTAGGCCGTTCCAGTTATTCGTTTCGAGCATCAGAACTGCGAAAATTTCGAGTTTCTCAAGCGTTTCTTATATCCAAACTGCCATATCTCGCGAACGGATTGATCAATCCGCAAAATTTCTGTTGCATCTGAAAGTGGAAACTCGCCCGATTACAACGGTATGTGTAGTTTTCCCCTAGGCCGTTCGAGTTATTCGTTTCGAGCATCAGAACTGCGAAAATTTTGAGTTTCTCAACGCGTTTCTTACATCCAAACGGCCATATCTCGTGAACGGATAGACCAATCCTCATAATTTCTGTTGCATCTGAAAGTAGAAACTCGCCCGATTACAAGGGTATGCGTACTTCTCCCCTAGGCCGTTCTAGTCATTCGTTTCGAGCATCAGAACTGCGAAAATTTTGAGTTTCTCAAGCGTTTCTTATCTCCAAACTGCCATATCTCGCGAACGGATTGATCAATCCGCAAAATTTCTGTTGCATCTGAAAGTAGAAACTCGCCCGATTACAACGGTATGCGTACTTCTCCCCTAGGCCGTTCTAGTCATTCGTTTCGAGCATCAGAACTGCGAAAATTTTGATTTTCTCAAGCGTTTCTTACTTCCAAACTGCCATATCTCGCGAACGGATTGACCAATCCGCAAAATTTCTGTTGCATCTGAAAGTAGAAACTCGCCCGATTACATCGGTATGCGTACTTTTCCCCTAGGCCGTTCTAGTTATTCGTTTCGAGCATCAGAACTGCGAAAATTTTGAGTTTCGCAACGCGTTTCTTACATCCAAACGGCCATATCTCGCGAACGGATTGACCAATCCTCATAATTTCTGTTGCGTCTGAAAGTAGAAACTCGCCCGATTACAACGGTATGCGTACTTCTCCCCTAGGCCGTTCTAGTCATTTGTTTCGAGCATCAGAACTGCGAAAATGTTGAGTTTCTCAAGCGTTTCTTACATCCAAATGGCCATATCTCGCGAACGGATTGACCAATCCGCATGATTTCTGTTGCATCTGAAAGTAGAATCTCGCCCGATTACAACGGTATGCGCACTTTTCCCCTAGGCGGTTCTAGTTATTCGTTTCGAGCATCAGAACTGCGAAAATTTTGAGTTTCTCAAGCGTTTCTTACCTCCAAACTGCCATATCTCGCGAACGGATTGACCAATCCGCAAAATTTCTGTTGCATCTGAAAGTAGAAACTCGCCCGATTACAACGGTATGCGCACTTCTCCCCTAGGCCGTTCTAGTTATTCATTTCGAGCATCAGAACTGCGAAAATTTTGAGTTTCTCAAGCGTTTCTTACCTCCAAACTGCCATATCTCACGAACTGATTGACCAATCCGCAAAATTTCTGTTGCTTCTGAAAGTAGAAACTCGCCCGATTACAACGGTATGCGCACTTTTCCCCTAGGCCGTTCTAGTTATTCGTTTCGAGCATCAGAACTGCGAAAATTTTGAGTTTCTCAAGCGTTTCTTACATCCAAACGGCCATATTTCGCGAACGGATTGACCAATCCTCATAATTTCTGTTGCATCTGAAAGTAGAAGCTCGCCCGATTACAACGGTATGCGTACTTCTCCCCTAGGCCGTTCTAGTCATTCGTTTCGAGCATCAGAACTGCGAAAAGTTTGAGTTTCGCAAGCGTTTCTTATGTCCAAACTGCCATATCTCGCGAACGGATTGATCAATCCGCAAAATTTCTGTTGCATCTGAAAGTAGAAACTCGCCCGATTACAACGGTATGCGCACTTTTCCACTAGGCGGTTCTAGTTATTCGTTTCGAGCATCAGAACTGCGAAAATTTTGAGTTTCTCAAGCGTTTCTTACCTCCAAACTGCCATATCTCGCGAACGGATTGATCAATCCGCAAAATTTCTGTTGCATCTGAAAGTAGAAACTCGCCCGATTACAACGGTATGTGTAGTTTTCCCCTAGGCCGTTCGAGTTATTCGTTTCGAGCATCAGAACTGCGAAAATTTTGAGTTTCTCAACGCGTTTCTTACATCCAAACGACCATATCTCGCGAACGGATTGACCAATCCTCATAATTTCTGTTGCATCTGAAAGTAGAAACTCGCCCGATTACAACCGTATGCGTACTTCTCCCCTAGGCCGTTCTAGTCATTCGTTTCGAGCATCAGAACTGCGAAAATTTTGAGTTTCTCAAACGTTTCTTATCTCCAAACTGCCATATCTCGCGAACGGATTGACCAATCCGCAAAATTTCTGTTGCATCTGAAAGTAGAAACTCGCCCGATTACAACGGTATGCGCGCTTTACCCCTAGGCCGTTCTAGTTATTCGTTTCGAGCATCAGAACTGCGAAAATTTTGAGTTTCTCAAGCGTTTCTTACTTCCAAACTGCCACATCTCGCGAACGGATCGACCAATCCGCAAAATTTCTGTTGCATCTGAAAGTAGAAACTCGCCCGATTACAACGGTATGTGTAGTTTTCCCCTAGGCCGTTCCAGTTATTCGTTTCGAGCATCAGAACTGCAAAAATTTCGAGTTTCTCTAGCGTGTCTTACATCCAAACTGCCATATCTCGCGAACGGATTGACCAATCCGCAAAATTTCTGTTGCTTCTGAAAGTAGAAACTCGCCCGATTTCAACGGTATGTGTAGTTTTCCCCTAGGCCGTTCCAGTTATTCGTTTCGAGCATCAGAACTGCGAAAATTTTGAGTTTCTAAAGCGTTTCTTATCTCCAAACTGCCATGTCTCGCGACGGATTGATCAATCCGCAAAATTTCTGTTGCTTGTGAAAGTAGAAACTCGCCCGATTACAACGGTATGCGTACTTCTCCCCTAGGCCGTCCTAGTCATTCGTTTCGAGCATCAGAACTGCGCAAATTTTGAGTTTCTCAAGCGTTTCTTACCTTCAAACTGCCATATCTCGCGAACGGATTGACCAATCCGCAAAATTTCTGTTGCATCTGAAAGTAGAGACTCGCCCGATTACAACGGTAGGTGTAGTTTTCCCCTAGGCCGTTCTAGTTATTCGTTTCGAGCATCAGAACTGCGAAAATTTTGAGTCTCTCAAGCGTTTCTTACTTCCAAACTGCCACATCTCGCGAACGGATCGACCAATCCGCAAAATTTCTGTTGCATCTGAAAGTAGAAACTCGCCCGATTTCAACGGTATGTGTAGTTTTCCCCTAGGCCGTTCCAGTTATTCGTTTCGAGCATCAGAACTGCGAAAATTTCGAGTTTCTCTAGCGTTTTTACATCCAAACTGCCATATCTCGCGAACGGATTGATCAATCCGCAAAATTTCTGTTGCATCTGAAAGTAGAAACTCGCCCGATTACAACGGTATGCGCACTTTTCCCCTAGGCGGTTCTAGTTATTCGTTTCGAGCACCAGAACTGCCAAAATTTTGAGTTTCTCAAGCGTTTCTTACCTCCAAACTGCCATATCTCGCGAACGGATTGACCAATCCGCAAAATTTCTGTTGCATCTGAAAGTAGAGACTCGCCCGATTACAACGGTAGGTGTAGTTTTCCCCTAGGCCGTTCTAGTTATTCGTTTCGAGCATCAGAACTGCGAAAATTTTGAGTTTCTCAAGCGTTTCTTACTTCCAAACTGCCACATCTCGCGAACGGATCGACCAATCCGCAAAATTTCTGTTGCATCTGAAAGTAGAAACTCGCCCGATTACAACGGTATGTGTAGTTTTCCCCTAGGCCGTTCCAGTTATTCGTTTCGAGCATCAGAACTGCGAAAATTTCGAGTTTCTCTAGCGTGTCTTACATCCAAACTGCCATATCTCGCGAACGGATTGACCGATCCGCAAAATTTCTGTTGCATCTGAAAGTAGACACTCGCCCGATTACAACGGTACGCGTACTTCTCCCCTAGGCCGTTCTAGTCATTCGTTTCGAGCATCAGAACTGCGAAAATTTTGAGTTTCTCAAGCGTTTCTTACATCCAAACTGCCATATCTCGCGAACGGATTGACCAATCCGCAAAATTTCTGTTGCTTCTGAAAGTAGAAACTCGCCCGATTACAACGGTATGCGCGCTTTTCCCCTAGGCCGTTCTAGTTATTCGTTTCGAGCATCAGAACTGCGAAAATTTTGAGTTTCTCAAGCGTTTCTTACATCCAAACTGCCATATCTCGCGAACGGATTGACCAATCCGCAAAATTTCTGTTGCTTCTGAAAGTAGAAACTCGCCCGATTACAACGGTATGCGCGCTTTTCCCCTAGGCCGTTCTAGTTATTCGTTTCGAGCATCAGAACTGCGAAAATTTTGAGTTTCTCAAGCGTTTCTTACATCCAAACGGCATATCTCGCGAACGGATTGACCAATCCGCAAAATTTCTGTTGCATTTGAAAGTAGAAACTCGCCCGATTACAACGGTATGCGCACTTTTCCCCTGGGCCGTTCTAGTTATTCGTTTCGAGCATCAGAACTGCGAAAATTTTGAGTTTATAAAGCGTTTCTTATCTCCAAACTGCCATGTCTCGCGAACGGATTGATCAATCCGCAAAATTTCTGTTGCTTGTGAAAGTAGAAACTCGCCCGATTACAACGGTATGCGTACTTCTCCCAGAGGCCGTTCTAGTCATTCGTTTCGAGCATCAGAACTGCGAAAATTTTGAGTTTCTCAAGCGTTTCTTACATCCAAACTGCCATATCTCGCGAACGGATTGACCAATCCGCAAAATTTCTGTTGCTTCTGAAAGTAGAAACTCGCCCGATTACAACGGTATGCGCGCTTTTCCCCTAGGCCGTTCTAGTTATTCGTTTCGAGCATCAGAACTGCGAAAATTTTGAGTTTCTCAAGCGTTTCTTACCTCCAAACTGCCATGTCTCGCGAACGGATTGATCAATCCGCAAAATTTCTGTTGCTTGTGAAAGTAGAAACTCGCCCGATTACAACGGTATGCGTACTTCTCCCCTAGGCCGTTCTAGTCATTCGTTTCGAGCATCAGAACTGCGCAAATTTTGAGTTTCTCAAGCGTTTCTTACCTTCAAACTGCCATATCTCGCGAACGGATTGACCGATCCGCAAAATTTTTGTTGCATCTGAAAGTAGAAACTCGCCCGATTACAACGGTGTGCGCACTTTTCCCCTAGGCCGTTCTAGTTATTTGTTTCAAGCATCAGAACTGCGCAAATTTTGATTTTCTCAAGCGTTTCTTACCTCCAAACTGCCATATCTCGCGAACGGATTGACCAATCCGCAAAATTTCTGTTGCATCTGAAAGTAGAAACTCGCCCGATTACAACGGTGTGCGCACTTTTCCTCTGGGCCGTTCTAGTTATTCGTTTCGAGCATCAGAACTGCGAAAATTTTGAGTTTCTAAAGCGTTTCTTACCTCCAAACTGCCATGTCTCGCGACGGATTGATCAATCCGCAAAATTTCTGTTGCTCGTGAAAGTAGAAACTCGCCCGATTACAATGGTATGCGTACTTCTCCCCTAGGCCGTTCTAGTCATTCGTTTCGAGCATCAGAACTGCGAAAATTTTGAGTTTCTCAAGCGTTTCTTATCACCAAACTGCCATGTCTCGCGAACGGATTGATCAATCCGCAAAATTTCTGTTGCATCTGAAAGTAGAAACTCGCGCGATTACAACGGTATGCGCACTTTTCCCCTAGGCCGTTCTAGTTATTCGTTTCAAGCATCAGAACTGCGCAAATTTTGATTTTCTCAAGCGTTTCTTACCTCCAAACTGCCATATCTCGCGAACGGATTGACCAATCCGCAAAATTTCTGTTGCATCTGAAAGTAGAAACTCGCCCGATTACAACGGTAGGTGTAGTTTTCCCCTAGGCCGTTCTAGTTATTCGTTTCGAGCATCAGAACTGCGAAAATTTTGAGTTTCTCAACGTTTCTTACTTCCAAACTGCCACATCTCGCGAACGGATCGACCAATCCGCAAAATTTCTGTTGCATCTGAAAGTAGAAACTCGCCCGATTACAACGGTAGGTGTAGTTTTCCCCTAGGCCGATCTAGTTATTCGTTTCGAGCATCAGAACTGCGAAAATTTTGAGTTTCTCAAGCGTTTCTTACTTCCAAACTGCCACATCTCGCGAACGGATCGACCAATCCGCAAAATTTCTGTTGCATCTGAAAGTAGAAACTCGCCCGATTTCAACGGTATGTGTAGTTTTCCCCTAGGCCGTTCCAGTTATTCGTTTCGAGCATCAGAACTGCGAAAATTTCGAGTTTCTCTAGCGTGTCTTACATCCAAACTGCCATATCTCGCGAACGGATTGACCGATCCGCAAAATTTCTGTTGCATCTGAAAGTAGACACTCGCCCGATTACAACGGTACGCGTACTTCTCCCCTAGGCCGTTCTAGTCATTCGTTTCGAGCATCAGAACTGCGAAAATTTTGAGTCTCTCAAGCGTTTCTTACTTCCAAACTGCCACATCTCGCGAACGGATCGACCAATCCGCAAAATTTCTGTTGCATCTGAAAGTAGAAACTCGCCCGATTTCAACGGTATGTGTAGTTTTCCCCTAGGCCGTTCCAGTTATTCGTTTCGAGCATCAGAACTGCGAAAATTTCGAGTTTCTCTAGCGTTTTTACATCCAAACTGCCATATCTCGCGAACGGATTGATCAATCCGCAAAATTTCTGTTGCATCTGAAAGTAGAAACTCGCCCGATTACAACGGTATGCGCACTTTTCCCCTAGGCGGTTCTAGTTATTCGTTTCGAGCACCAGAACTGCCAAAATTTTGAGTTTCTCAAGCGTTTCTTACCTCCAAACTGCCATATCTCGCGAACGGATTGACCAATCCGCAAAATTTCTGTTGCATCTGAAAGTAGAGACTCGCCCGATTACAACGGTAGGTGTAGTTTTCCCCTAGGCCGTTCTAGTTATTCGTTTCGAGCATCAGAACTGCGAAAATTTTGAGTTTCTCAAGCGTTTCTTACTTCCAAACTGCCACATCTCGCGAACGGATCGACCAATCCGCAAAATTTCTGTTGCATCTGAAAGTAGAAACTCGCCCGATTACAACGGTATGTGTAGTTTTCCCCTAGGCCGTTCCAGTTATTCGTTTCGAGCATCAGAACTGCGAAAATTTCGAGTTTCTCTAGCGTGTCTTACATCCAAACTGCCATATCTCGCGAACGGATTGACCGATCCGCAAAATTTCTGTTGCATCTGAAAGTAGACACTCGCCCGATTACAACGGTACGCGTACTTCTCCCCTAGGCCGTTCTAGTCATTCGTTTCGAGCATCAGAACTGCGAAAATTTTGAGTTTCTCAAGCGTTTCTTACATCCAAACTGCCATATCTCGCGAACGGATTGACCAATCCGCAAAATTTCTGTTGCTTCTGAAAGTAGAAACTCGCCCGATTACAACGGTATGCGCGCTTTTCCCCTAGGCCGTTCTAGTTATTCGTTTCGAGCATCAGAACTGCGAAAATTTTGAGTTTCTCAAGCGTTTCTTACATCCAAACTGCCATATCTCGCGAACGGATTGACCAATCCGCAAAATTTCTGTTGCTTCTGAAAGTAGAAACTCGCCCGATTACAACGGTATGCGCGCTTTTCCCCTAGGCCGTTCTAGTTATTCGTTTCGAGCATCAGAACTGCGAAAATTTTGAGTTTCTCAAGCGTTTCTTACATCCAAACGGCATATCTCGCGAACGGATTGACCAATCCGCAAAATTTCTGTTGCATTTGAAAGTAGAAACTCGCCCGATTACAACGGTATGCGCACTTTTCCCCTGGGCCGTTCTAGTTATTCGTTTCGAGCATCAGAACTGCGAAAATTTTGAGTTTATAAAGCGTTTCTTATCTCCAAACTGCCATGTCTCGCGAACGGATTGATCAATCCGCAAAATTTCTGTTGCTTGTGAAAGTAGAAACTCGCCCGATTACAACGGTATGCGTACTTCTCCCAGAGGCCGTTCTAGTCATTCGTTTCGAGCATCAGAACTGCGAAAATTTTGAGTTTCTCAAGCGTTTCTTACATCCAAACTGCCATATCTCGCGAACGGATTGACCAATCCGCAAAATTTCTGTTGCTTCTGAAAGTAGAAACTCGCCCGATTACAACGGTATGCGCGCTTTTCCCCTAGGCCGTTCTAGTTATTCGTTTCGAGCATCAGAACTGCGAAAATTTTGAGTTTCTCAAGCGTTTCTTACCTCCAAACTGCCATGTCTCGCGAACGGATTGATCAATCCGCAAAATTTCTGTTGCTTGTGAAAGTAGAAACTCGCCCGATTACAACGGTATGCGTACTTCTCCCCTAGGCCGTTCTAGTCATTCGTTTCGAGCATCAGAACTGCGCAAATTTTGAGTTTCTCAAGCGTTTCTTACCTTCAAACTGCCATATCTCGCGAACGGATTGACCGATCCGCAAAATTTTTGTTGCATCTGAAAGTAGAAACTCGCCCGATTACAACGGTGTGCGCACTTTTCCCCTAGGCCGTTCTAGTTATTTGTTTCAAGCATCAGAACTGCGCAAATTTTGATTTTCTCAAGCGTTTCTTACCTCCAAACTGCCATATCTCGCGAACGGATTGACCAATCCGCAAAATTTCTGTTGCATCTGAAAGTAGAAACTCGCCCGATTACAACGGTGTGCGCACTTTTCCTCTGGGCCGTTCTAGTTATTCGTTTCGAGCATCAGAACTGCGAAAATTTTGAGTTTCTAAAGCGTTTCTTACCTCCAAACTGCCATGTCTCGCGACGGATTGATCAATCCGCAAAATTTCTGTTGCTCGTGAAAGTAGAAACTCGCCCGATTACAATGGTATGCGTACTTCTCCCCTAGGCCGTTCTAGTCATTCGTTTCGAGCATCAGAACTGCGAAAATTTTGAGTTTCTCAAGCGTTTCTTATCACCAAACTGCCATGTCTCGCGAACGGATTGATCAATCCGCAAAATTTCTGTTGCATCTGAAAGTAGAAACTCGCGCGATTACAACGGTATGCGCACTTTTCCCCTAGGCCGTTCTAGTTATTCGTTTCAAGCATCAGAACTGCGCAAATTTTGATTTTCTCAAGCGTTTCTTACCTCCAAACTGCCATATCTCGCGAACGGATTGACCAATCCGCAAAATTTCTGTTGCATCTGAAAGTAGAAACTCGCCCGATTACAACGGTAGGTGTAGTTTTCCCCTAGGCCGTTCTAGTTATTCGTTTCGAGCATCAGAACTGCGAAAATTTTGAGTTTCTCAACGTTTCTTACTTCCAAACTGCCACATCTCGCGAACGGATCGACCAATCCGCAAAATTTCTGTTGCATCTGAAAGTAGAAACTCGCCCGATTACAACGGTAGGTGTAGTTTTCCCCTAGGCCGATCTAGTTATTCGTTTCGAGCATCAGAACTGCGAAAATTTTGAGTTTCTCAAGCGTTTCTTACTTCCAAACTGCCACATCTCGCGAACGGATCGACCAATCCGCAAAATTTCTGTTGCATCTGAAAGTAGAAACTCGCCCGATTTCAACGGTATGTGTAGTTTTCCCCTAGGCCGTTCCAGTTATTCGTTTCGAGCATCAGAACTGCGAAAATTTTGAGTTTCTCAAGCGTTTCTTACTTCCAAACTGCCACATCTCGCGAACGGATCGACCAATCCGCAAAATTTCTGTTGCATCTGAAAGTAGAAACTCGCCCGATTACAACGGTATGTGTAGTTTTCCCCTAGGCCGTTCCAGTTATTCGTTTCGAGCATCAGAACTGCGAAAATTTCGAGTTTCTCTAGCGTGTCTTACATCCAAACTGCCATATCTCGCGAACGGATTGACCGATCCGCAAAATTTCTGTTGCATCTGAAAGTAGACACTCGCCCGATTACAACGGTACGCGTACTTCTCCCCTAGGCCGTTCTAGTCATTCGTTTCGAGCATCAGAACTGCGAAAATTTTGAGTTTCTCAAGCGTTTCTTACATCCAAACTGCCATATCTCGCGAACGGATTGACCAATCCGCAAAATTTCTGTTGCTTCTGAAAGTAGAAACTCGCCCGATTACAACGGTATGCGCGCTTTTCCCCTAGGCCGTTCTAGTTATTCGTTTCGAGCATCAGAACTGCGAAAATTTTGAGTTTCTCAAGCGTTTCTTACATCCAAACTGCCATATCTCGCGAACGGATTGACCAATCCGCAAAATTTCTGTTGCTTCTGAAAGTAGAAACTCGCCCGATTACAACGGTATGCGCGCTTTTCCCCTAGGCCGTTCTAGTTATTCGTTTCGAGCATCAGAACTGCGAAAATTTTGAGTTTCTCAAGCGTTTCTTACATCCAAACGGCATATCTCGCGAACGGATTGACCAATCCGCAAAATTTCTGTTGCATTTGAAAGTAGAAACTCGCCCGATTACAACGGTATGCGCACTTTTCCCCTGGGCCGTTCTAGTTATTCGTTTCGAGCATCAGAACTGCGAAAATTTTGAGTTTATAAAGCGTTTCTTATCTCCAAACTGCCATGTCTCGCGAACGGATTGATCAATCCGCAAAATTTCTGTTGCTTGTGAAAGTAGAAACTCGCCCGATTACAACGGTATGCGTACTTCTCCCCTAGGCCGTTCTAGTCATTCGTTTCGAGCATCAGAACTGCGAAAATTTTGAGTTTCTCAAGCGTTTCTTACATCCAAACTGCCATATCTCGCGAACGGATTGACCAATCCGCAAAATTTCTGTTGCTTCTGAAAGTAGAAACTCGCCCGATTACAACGGTATGCGCGCTTTTCCCCTAGGCCGTTCTAGTTATTCGTTTCGAGCATCAGAACTGCGAAAATTTTGAGTTTCTCAAGCGTTTCTTACATCCAAACGGCATATCTCGCGAACGGATTGACCAATCCGCAAAATTTCTGTTGCATTTGAAAGTAGAAACTCGCCCGATTACAACGGTATGCGCACTTTTCCCCTGGGCCGTTCTAGTTATTCGTTTCGAGCATCAGAACTGCGAAAATTTTGAGTTTATAAAGCGTTTCTTATCTCCAAACTGCGATGTCTCGCGAACGGATTGATCAATCCGCAAAATTTCTGTTGCTTGTGAAAGTAGAAACTCGCCCGATTACAACGGTATGCGTACTTCTCCCCTAGGCCGTCCTAGTCATTCGTTTCGAGCATCAGAACTGCGCAAATTTTGAGTTTCTCAAGCGTTTCTTACCTTCAAACTGCCATATCTCGCGAACGGATTGACCGATCCGCAAAATTTTTGTTGCATCTGAAAGTAGAAACTCGCCCGATTACAACGGTGTGCGCACTTTTCCCCTAGGCCGTTCTAGTTATTTGTTTCAAGCATCAGAACTGCGCAAATTTTGATTTTCTCAAGCGTTTCTTACCTCCAAACTGCCATATCTCGCGAACGGATTGACCAATCCGCAAAATTTCTGTTGCATCTGAAAGTAGAAACTCGCCCGATTACAACGGTGTGCGCACTTTTCCTCTGGGCCGTTCTAGTTATTCGTTTCGAGCATCAGAACTGCGAAAATTTTGAGTTTCTAAAGCGTTTCTTACCTCCAAACTGCCATGTCTCGCGACGGATTGATCAATCCGCAAAATTTCTGTTGCTCGTGAAAGTAGAAACTCGCCCGATTACAATGGTATGCGTACTTCTCCCCTAGGCCGTTCTAGTCATTCGTTTCGAGCATCAGAACTGCGAAAATTTTGAGTTTCTCAAGCGTTTCTTATCACCAAACTGCCATGTCTCGCGAACGGATTGATCAATCCGCAAAATTTCTGTTGCATCTGAAAGTAGAAACTCGCGCGATTACAACGGTATGCGCACTTTTCCCCTAGGCCGTTCTAGTTATTCGTTTCAAGCATCAGAACTGCGCAAATTTTGATTTTCTCAAGCGTTTCTTACCTCCAAACTGCCATATCTCGCGAACGGATTGACCAATCCGCAAAATTTCTGTTGCATCTGAAAGTAGAAACTCGCCCGATTACAACGGTAGGTGTAGTTTTCCCCTAGGCCGTTCTAGTTATTCGTTTCGAGCATCAGAACTGCGAAAATTTTGAGTTTCTCAACGTTTCTTACTTCCAAACTGCCACATCTCGCGAACGGATCGACCAATCCGCAAAATTTCTGTTGCATCTGAAAGTAGAAACTCGCCCGATTACAACGGTAGGTGTAGTTTTCCCCTAGGCCGATCTAGTTATTCGTTTCGAGCATCAGAACTGCGAAAATTTTGAGTTTCTCAAGCGTTTCTTACTTCCAAACTGCCACATCTCGCGAACGGATCGACCAATCCGCAAAATTTCTGTTGCATCTGAAAGTAGAAACTCGCCCGATTTCAACGGTATGTGTAGTTTTCCCCTAGGCCGTTCCAGTTATTCGTTTCGAGCATCAGAACTGCGAAAATTTTGAGTTTCTCAAGCGTTTCTTACCTCCAAACTGCCATATCTCGCGAACGGATTGACCAATCCGCAAAATTTCTGTTGCATCTGAAAGTAGAAACTCGCCCGATTACAACGGTATGTGTAGTTTTCCCCTAGGCCGTTCCAGTTATTCGTTTCGAGCATCAGAACTGCGAAAATTTCGAGTTTCTCTAGCGTTTCTTACATCCAAACTGCCATGTCTCGCGAACGGATTGATCAATCCGCAAAATTTCTGTTGCATCTGAAAGTAGAAACTCGCGCGATTACAACGGTATGCGCACTTTTCCCCTAGGCCGTTCTAGTTATTCGTTTCAAGCATCAGAACTGCGCAAATTTTGATTTTCTCAAGCGTTTCTTACCTCCAAACTGCCATATCTCGCGAACGGATTGACCAATCCGCAAAATTTCTGTTGCATCTGAAAGTAGAAACTCGCCCGATTACAACGGTAGGTGTAGTTTTCCCCTAGGCCGTTCTAGTTATTCGTTTCGAGCATCAGAACTGCGAAAATTTTGAGTTTCTCAACGTTTCTTACTTCCAAACTGCCACATCTCGCGAACGGATCGACCAATCCGCAAAATTTCTGTTGCATCTGAAAGTAGAAACTCGCCCGATTGCAACGGTAGGTGTAGTTTTCCCCTAGGCCGATCTAGTTATTCGTTTCGAGCATCAGAACTGCGAAAATTTTGAGTTTCTCAAGCGTTTCTTACTTCCAAACTGCCACATCTCGCGAACGGATCGACCAATCCGCAAAATTTCTGTTGCATCTGAAAGTAGAAACTCGCCCGATTTCAACGGTATGTGTAGTTTTCCCCTAGGCCGTTCCAGTTATTCGTTTCGAGCATCAGAACTGCGAAAATTTTGAGTTTCTCAAGCGTTTCTTACCTCCAAACTGCCATATCTCGCGAACGGATTGACCAATCCGCAAAATTTCTGTTGCATCTGAAAGTAGAAACTCGCCCGATTACAACGGTATGTGTAGTTTTCCCCTAGGCCGTTCCAGTTATTCGTTTCGAGCATCAGAACTGCGAAAATTTCGAGTTTCTCTAGCGTTTCTTACATCCAAACTGCCATATCCCGCGAACGGATTGACCGATCCGCAAAATTTCTGTTGCATCTGAAAGTAGACTCTCGCCCGATTACAACGGTACGCGTACTTCTCCCCTAGGCCGTTCTAGTCATTCGTTTCGAGCATCAGAGCTGCGAAAATTTTGAGTTTCTCAAGCGTTTCTTATCTCCAAATTGCCACATCTCGCGAAAGGATTGATCAATCCGCAAAATTTCTGTTGCATCTGGAAGTAGAAACTCGCCCGATTACAAGGGTATGCGTACTTCTCCCCTAGGCCGTTCTAGTTATTCATTTCGAGCATCAGAACTGCGAAAATTTTGAGTTTCTCAAGCGTTTCTTACATCCAAACTGCCATATCTCGCGAACGGATTGACCAATCCGCAAAATTTCTGTTGCTTCTGAAAGTAGAAACTCGCCCGATTACAACGGTATGAGCGCTTTACCCCTAGGCCGTTCTAGTTATTCGTTTCGAGCATCAGAACTGCGAAAATTTTGAGTTTCTCAAGCGTTTCTTACTTCCAAACTGCCACATCTCGCGAACGGATCGACCAATCCGCAAAATTTCTGTTGCATCTGAAAGTAGAAACTCGCCCGATTTCAACGGTATGTGTAGTTTTCCCCTAGGCCGTTCCAGTTATTCGTTTCGAGCATCAGAACTGCAAAAATTTCGAGTTTCTCTAGCGTGTCTTACATCCAAACTGCCATATCTCGCGAACGGATTGACCAATCCGCAAAATTTCTGTTGCTTCTGAAAGTAGAAACTCGCCCGATTTCAACGGTATGTGTAGTTTTCCCCTAGGCCGTTCCAGTTATTCGTTTCGAGCATCAGAACTGCGAAAATTTTGAGTTTCTAAAGCGTTTCTTATCTCCAAACTGCCATGTCTCGCGACGGATTGATCAATCCGCAAAATTTCTGTTGCTTGTGAAAGTAGAAACTCGCCCGATTACAACGGTATGCGTACTTCTCCCCTAGGCCGTCCTAGTCATTCGTTTCGAGCATCAGAACTGCGCAAATTTTGAGTTTCTCAAGCGTTTCTTACCTTCAAACTGCCATATCTCGCGAACGGATTGACCAATCCGCAAAATTTCTGTTGCATCTGAAAGTAGAGACTCGCCCGATTACAACGGTAGGTGTAGTTTTCCCCTAGGCCGTTCTAGTTATTCGTTTCGAGCATCAGAACTGCGAAAATTTTGAGTCTCTCAAGCGTTTCTTACTTCCAAACTGCCACATCTCGCGAACGGATCGACCAATCCGCAAAATTTCTGTTGCATCTGAAAGTAGAAACTCGCCCGATTTCAACGGTATGTGTAGTTTTCCCCTAGGCCGTTCCAGTTATTCGTTTCGAGCATCAGAACTGCGAAAATTTCGAGTTTCTCTAGCGTTTTTACATCCAAACTGCCATATCTCGCGAACGGATTGATCAATCCGCAAAATTTCTGTTGCATCTGAAAGTAGAAACTCGCCCGATTACAACGGTATGCGCACTTTTCCCCTAGGCGGTTCTAGTTATTCGTTTCGAGCATCAGAACTGCCAAAATTTTGAGTTTCTCAAGCGTTTCTTACCTCCAAACTGCCATATCTCGCGAACGGATTGACCAATCCGCAAAATTTCTGTTGCATCTGAAAGTAGAGACTCGCCCGATTACAACGGTAGGTGTAGTTTTCCCCTAGGCCGTTCTAGTTATTCGTTTCGAGCATCAGAACTGCGAAAATTTTGAGTTTCTCAAGCGTTTCTTACTTCCAAACTGCCACATCTCGCGAACGGATCGACCAATCCGCAAAATTTCTGTTGCATCTGAAAGTAGAAACTCGCCCGATTACAACGGTATGTGTAGTTTTCCCCTAGGCCGTTCCAGTTATTCGTTTCGAGCATCAGAACAGCGAAAATTTCGAGTTTCTCTAGCGTGTCTTACATCCAAACTGCCATATCTCGCGAACGGATTGACCGATCCGCAAAATTTCTGTTGCATCTGAAAGTAGACACTCGCCCGATTACAACGGTACGCGTACTTCTCCCCTAGGCCGTTCTAGTCATTCGTTTCGAGCATCAGAACTGCGAAAATTTTGAGTTTCTCAAGCGTTTCTTACATCCAAACTGCCATATCTCGCGAACGGATTGACCAATCCGCAAAATTTCTGTTGCTTCTGAAAGTAGAAACTCGCCCGATTACAACGGTATGCGCGCTTTTCCCCTAGGCCGTTCTAGTTATTCGTTTCGAGCATCAGAACTGCGAAAATTTTGAGTTTCTCAAGCGTTTCTTACATCCAAACGGTATATCTCGCGAACGGATTGACCAATCCGCAAAATTTCTGTTGCATTTGAAAGTAGAAACTCGCCCGATTACAACGGTATGCGCACTTTTCCCCTGGGCCGTTCTAGTTATTCGTTTCGAGCATCAGAACTGCGAAAATTTTGAGTCTCTCAAGCGTTTCTTACTTCCAAACTGCCACATCTCGCGAACGGATCGACCAATCCGCAAAATTTCTGTTGCATCTGAAAGTAGAAACTCGCCCGATTTCAACGGTATGTGTAGTTTTCCCCTAGGCCGTTCCAGTTATTCGTTTCGAGCATCAGAACTGCGAAAATTTCGAGTTTCTCTAGCGTTTTTACATCCAAACTGCCATATCTCGCGAACGGATTGATCAATCCGCAAAATTTCTGTTGCATCTGAAAGTAGAAACTCGCCCGATTACAACGGTATGCGCACTTTTCCCCTAGGCGGTTCTAGTTATTCGTTTCGAGCATCAGAACTGCCAAAATTTTGAGTTTCTCAAGCGTTTCTTACCTCCAAACTGCCATATCTCGCGAACGGATTGACCAATCCGCAAAATTTCTGTTGCATCTGAAAGTAGAAACTCGCCCGATTACAACGGTGTGCGCACTTTTCCTCTGGGCCGTTCTAGTTATTCGTTTCGAGCATCAGAACTGCGAAAATTTTGAGTTTCTAAAGCGTTTCTTACCTCCAAACTGCCATATCTCGCGAACGGATTGACCAATCCGCAAAATTTCTGTTGCATCTGAAAGTAGAAACTCGCCCGATTACAACGGTAGGTGTAGTTTTCCCCTAGGCCGTTCTAGTTATTCGTTTCGAGCATCAGAACTGCGAAAATTTTGAGTTTCTCAACGTTTCTTACTTCCAAACTGCCACATCTCGCGAACGGATCGACCAATCCGCAAAATTTCTGTTGCATCTGAAAGTAGAAACTCGCCCGATTACAACGGTAGGTGTAGTTTTCCCCTAGGCCGATCTAGTTATTCGTTTCGAGCATCAGAACTGCGAAAATTTTGAGTTTCTCAAGCGTTTCTTACTTCCAAACTGCCACATCTCGCGAACGGATCGACCAATCCGCAAAATTTCTGTTGCATCTGAAAGTAGAAACTCGCCCGATTTCAACGGTATGTGTAGTTTTCCCCTAGGCCGTTCCAGTTATTCGTTTCGAGCATCAGAACTGCGAAAATTTTGAGTTTCTCAAGCGTTTCTTACCTCCAAACTGCCATATCTCGCGAACGGATTGACCAATCCGCAAAATTTCTGTTGCATCTGAAAGTAGAAACTCGCCCGATTACAACGGTATGTGTAGTTTTCCCCTAGGCCGTTCCAGTTATTCGTTTCGAGCATCAGAACTGCGAAAATTTCGAGTTTCTCTAGCGTTTCTTACATCCAAACTGCCATGTCTCGCGAACGGATTGATCAATCCGCAAAATTTCTGTTGCATCTGAAAGTAGAAACTCGCGCGATTACAACGGTATGCGCACTTTTCCCTAGGCCGTTCTAGTTATTCGTTTCAAGCATCAGAACTGCGCAAATTTTGATTTTCTCAAGCGTTTCTTACCTCCAAACTGCCATATCTCGCGAACGGATTGACCAATCCGCAAAATTTCTGTTGCATCTGAAAGTAGAAACTCGCCCGATTACAACGGTAGGTGTAGTTTTCCCCTAGGCCGTTCTAGTTATTCGTTTCGAGCATCAGAACTGCGAAAATTTTGAGTTTCTCAACGTTTCTTACTTCCAAACTGCCACATCTCGCGAACGGATCGACCAATCCGCAAAATTTCTGTTGCATCTGAAAGTAGAAACTCGCCCGATTACAACGGTAGGTGTAGTTTTCCCCTAGGCCGATCTAGTTATTCGTTTCGAGCATCAGAACTGCGAAAATTTTGAGTTTCTCAAGCGTTTCTTACTTCCAAACTGCCACATCTCGCGAACGGATCGACCAATCCGCAAAATTTCTGTTGCATCTGAAAGTAGAAACTCGCCCGATTTCAACGGTATGTGTAGTTTTCCCCTAGGCCGTTCCAGTTATTCGTTTCGAGCATCAGAACTGCGAAAATTTTGAGTTTCTCAAGCGTTTCTTACCTCCAAACTGCCATATCTCGCGAACGGATTGACCAATCCGCAAAATTTCTGTTGCATCTGAAAGTAGAAACTCGCCCGATTACAACGGTATGTGTAGTTTTCCCCTAGGCCGTTCCAGTTATTCGTTTCGAGCATCAGAACTGCGAAAATTTCGAGTTTCTCTAGCGTTTCTTACATCCAAACTGCCATATCCCGCGAACGGATTGACCGATCCGCAAAATTTCTGTTGCATCTGAAAGTAGACTCTCGCCCGATTACAACGGTACGCGTACTTCTCCCCTAGGCCGTTCTAGTCATTCGTTTCGAGCATCAGAGCTGCGAAAATTTTGAGTTTCTCAAGCGTTTCTTATCTCCAAATTGCCACATCTCGCGAAAGGATTGATCAATCCGCAAAATTTCTGTTGCATCTGGAAGTAGAAACTCGCCCGATTACAAGGGTATGCGTACTTCTCCCCTAGGCCGTTCTAGTTATTCATTTCGAGCATCAGAACTGCGAAAATTTTGAGTTTCTCAAGCGTTTCTTACATCCAAACTGCCATATCTCGCGAACGGATTGACCAATCCGCAAAATTTCTGTTGCTTCTGAAAGTAGAAACTCGCCCGATTACAACGGTATGAGCGCTTTACCCCTAGGCCGTTCTAGTTATTCGTTTCGAGCATCAGAACTGCGAAAATTTTGAGTTTCTCAAGCGTTTCTTACTTCCAAACTGCCACATCTCGCGAACGGATCGACCAATCCGCAAAATTTCTGTTGCATCTGAAAGTAGAAACTCGCCCGATTTCAACGGTATGTGTAGTTTTCCCCTAGGCCGTTCCAGTTATTCGTTTCGAGCATCAGAACTGCAAAAATTTCGAGTTTCTCTAGCGTGTCTTACATCCAAACTGCCATATCTCGCGAACGGATTGACCAATCCGCAAAATTTCTGTTGCTTCTGAAAGTAGAAACTCGCCCGATTTCAACGGTATGTGTAGTTTTCCCCTAGGCCGTTCCAGTTATTCGTTTCGAGCATCAGAACTGCGAAAATTTTGAGTTTCTAAAGCGTTTCTTATCTCCAAACTGCCATGTCTCGCGACGGATTGATCAATCCGCAAAATTTCTGTTGCTTGTGAAAGTAGAAACTCGCCCGATTACAACGGTATGCGTACTTCTCCCCTAGGCCGTCCTAGTCATTCGTTTCGAGCATCAGAACTGCGCAAATTTTGAGTTTCTCAAGCGTTTCTTACCTTCAAACTGCCATATCTCGCGAACGGATTGACCAATCCGCAAAATTTCTGTTGCATCTGAAAGTAGAGACTCGCCCGATTACAACGGTAGGTGTAGTTTTCCCCTAGGCCGTTCTAGTTATTCGTTTCGAGCATCAGAACTGCGAAAATTTTGAGTCTCTCAAGCGTTTCTTACTTCCAAACTGCCACATCTCGCGAACGGATCGACCAATCCGCAAAATTTCTGTTGCATCTGAAAGTAGAAACTCGCCCGATTTCAACGGTATGTGTAGTTTTCCCCTAGGCCGTTCCAGTTATTCGTTTCGAGCATCAGAACTGCGAAAATTTCGAGTTTCTCTAGCGTTTTTACATCCAAACTGCCATATCTCGCGAACGGATTGATCAATCCGCAAAATTTCTGTTGCATCTGAAAGTAGAAACTCGCCCGATTACAACGGTATGCGCACTTTTCCCCTAGGCGGTTCTAGTTATTCGTTTCGAGCATCAGAACTGCCAAAATTTTGAGTTTCTCAAGCGTTTCTTACCTCCAAACTGCCATATCTCGCGAACGGATTGACCAATCCGCAAAATTTCTGTTGCATCTGAAAGTAGAGACTCGCCCGATTACAACGGTAGGTGTAGTTTTCCCCTAGGCCGTTCTAGTTATTCGTTTCGAGCATCAGAACTGCGAAAATTTTGAGTTTCTCAAGCGTTTCTTACTTCCAAACTGCCACATCTCGCGAACGGATCGACCAATCCGCAAAATTTCTGTTGCATCTGAAAGTAGAAACTCGCCCGATTACAACGGTATGTGTAGTTTTCCCCTAGGCCGTTCCAGTTATTCGTTTCGAGCATCAGAACTGCGAAAATTTTGAGTTTCTCAAGCGTTTCTTACATCCAAACTGCCATATCTCGCGAACGGATTGACCAATCCGCAAAATTTCTGTTGCTTCTGAAAGTAGAAACTCGCCCGATTACAACGGTATGCGCGCTTTTCCCTAGGCCGTTCTAGTTATTCGTTTCGAGCATCAGAACTGCGAAAATTTTGAGTTTCTCAAGCGTTTCTTACATCCAAACGGTATATCTCGCGAACGGATTGACCAATCCGCAAAATTTCTGTTGCATTTGAAAGTAGAAACTCGCCCGATTACAACGGTATGCGCACTTTTCCCCTGGGCCGTTCTAGTTATTCGTTTCGAGCATCAGAACTGCGAAAATTTTGAGTTTATAAAGCGTTTCTTATCTCCAAACTGCCATGTCTCGCGAACGGATTGACCAATCCGCAAAATTTCTGTTGCATCTGAAAGTAGAAACTCGCCCGATTACAACGGTAGGTGTAGTTTTCCCCTAGGCCGTTCTAGTTATTCGTTTCGAGCATCAGAACTGCGAAAATTTTGAGTTCCTCAAGCGTTTCTTACTTCCAAACTGCCACATCTCGCGAACGGATCGACCAATCCGCAAAATTTCTGTTGCATCTGAAAGTAGAAACTCGCCCGATTACAACGGTAGGTGTAGTTTTCCCCTAGGCCGATCTAGTTATTCGTTTCGAGCATCAGAACTGCGAAAATTTTGAGTTTCTCAAGCGTTTCTTACTTCCAAACTGCCACATCTCGCGAACGGATCGACCAATCCGCAAAATTTCTGTTGCATCTGAAAGTAGAAACTCGCCCGATGTCAACGGTATGTGTAGTTTTCCCCTAGGCCGTTCCAGTTATTCGTTTCGAGCATCAGAACTGCGAAAATTTTGAGTTTCTCAAGCGTTTCTTACCTCCAAACTGCCATATCTCGCGAACGGATTGACCAATCCGCAAAATTTCTGATTGTGTTGCATCTGTGTTGAATGAAGTAGAAACTCGCCCGATTACAACGGTATGTGTAGTTTTCCCCTAGGCCGTTCCAGTTATTCGTTTCGAGCATCAGAACTGCGAAAATTTCGAGTTTCTCTAGCGTTTCTTACATCCAAACTGCCATATCCCGCGAACGGATTGACCGATCCGCAAAATTTCTGTTGCATCTGAAAGTAGACTCTCGCCCGATTACAACGGTACGCGTACTTCTCCCCTAGGCCGTTCTAGTCATTCGTTTCGAGCATCAGAGCTGCGAAAATTTTGAGTTTCTCAAGCGTTTCTTATCTCCAAATTGCCATATCTCGCGAAAGGATTGATCAATCCGCAAAATTTCTGTTGCATCTGGAAGTAGAAACTCGCCCGATTACAAGGGTATGCGTACTTCTCCCCTAGGCCGTTCTAGTTATTCATTTCGAGCATCAGAACTGCGAAAATTTTGAGTTTCTCAAGCGTTTCTTACATCCAAACTGCCATATCTCGCGAACGGATTGACCAATCCGCAAAATTTCTGTTGCTTCTGAAAGTAGAAACTCGCCCGATTACAACGGTATGCGCGCTTTACCCCTAGGCCGTTCTAGTTATTCGTTTCGAGCATCAGAACTGCGAAAATTTTGAGTTTCTCAAGCGTTTCTTACTTCCAAACTGCCACATCTCGCGAACGGATCGACCAATCCGCAAAATTTCTGTTGCATCTGAAAGTAGAAACTCGCCCGATTTCAACGGTATGTGTAGTTTTCCCCTAGGCCGTTCCAGTTATTCGTTTCGTGCATCAGAACTGCGAAAATTTTGAGTTTCTCAAGCGTTTCTTACATCCAAACTGCCATATCTCGCGAACGGATTGACCAATCCGCAAAATTTCTGTTGCATCTGAAAGTAGAAACTCGCCCGATTACAACGGTATGTGTAGTTTTCCCCTAGGCCGTTCCAGTTATTCGTTTCGAGCATCAGAACTGCAAAAATTTCGAGTTTCTCTAGCGTGTCTTACATCCAAACTGCCATATCTCGCGAACGGATTGACCAATCCGCAAAATTTCTGTTGCTTCTGAAAGTAGAAACTCGCCCGATTTCAACGGTATGTGTAGTTTTCCCCTAGGCCGTTCCAGTTATTCGTTTCGAGCATCAGAACTGCGAAAATTTTGAGTTTCTAAAGCGTTTCTTATCTCCAAACTGCCATGTCTCGCGACGGATTGATCAATCCGCAACATTTCTGTTGCTTGTGAAAGTAGAAACTCGCCCGATTACAACGGTATGCGTACTTCTCCCCTAGGCCGTCCTAGTCATTCGTTTCGAGCATCAGAACTGCGCAAATTTTGAGTTTCTCAAGCGTTTCTTACCTTCAAACTGCCATATCTCGCGAACGGATTGACCAATCCGCAAAATTTCTGTTGCATCTGAAAGTAGAGACTCGCCCGATTACAACGGTAGGTGTAGTTTTCCCCTAGGCCGTTCTAGTTATTCGTTTCGAGCATCAGAACTGCGAAAATTTTGAGTCTCTCAAGCGTTTCTTACTTCCAAACTGCCACATCTCGCGAACGGATCGACCAATCCGCAAAATTTCTGTTGCATCTGAAAGTAGAAACTCGCCCGATTTCAACGGTATGTGTAGTTTTTCCCCTAGGCCGTTCCAGTTATTCGTTTCGAGCATCAGAACTGCGAAAATTTCGAGTTTCTCTAGCGTTTTTACATCCAAACTGCCATATCTCGCGAACGGATTGATCAATCCGCAAAATTTCTGTTGCATCTGAAAGTAGGAACTCGCCCGATTACAACGGTATGCGCACTTTTCCCCTAGGCGGTTCTAGTTATTCGTTTCGAGCATCAGAACTGCCAAAATTTTGAGTTTCTCAAGCGTTTCTTACCTCCAAACTGCCATATCTCGCGAACGGATTGACCAATCCGCAAAATTTCTGTTGCATCTGAAAGTAGAGACTCGCCCGATTACAACGGTAGGTGTAGTTTTCCCCTAGGCCGTTCTAGTTATTCGTTCGAGCATCAGACCTGCGAAAATTTTGAGTTTCTCAAGCGTTTCTTACTTCCAAACTGCCACATCTCGCGAACGGATCGACCAATCCGCAAAATTTCTGTTGCATCTGAAAGTAGAAACTCGCCCGATTACAACGGTATGTGTAGTTTTCCCCTAGGCCGTTCCAGTTATTGTTTCGAGCATCAGAACTGCGAAAATTCGAGTTTCTCTAGCGTGTCTTACATCCAAACTGCCATATCTCGCGAACGGATTGACCGATCCGCAAAATTTCTGTTGCATCTGAAAGTAGACACTCGCCCGATTACAACAGTACGCGTACTTCTCCCCTAGGCCGTTCTAGTCATTCGTTTCGAGCATCAGAACTGCGAAAATTTTGAGTTTCTCAAGCGTTTCTTACATCCAAACTGCCATATCTCGCGAACGGATTGACCAATCCGCAAAATTTCTGTTGCTTCTGAAAGTAGAAACTCGCCCGATTACAACGGTATGCGCGCTTTTCCCCTAGGCCGTTCTAGTTATTCGTTTCGAGCATCAGAACTGCGAAAATTTTGAGTTTCTCAAGCGTTTCTTACATCCAAACTGCCATATCTCGCGAACGGATTGACCAATCCGCAAAATTTCTGTTGCTTCTGAAAGTAGAAACTCGCCCGATTACAACGGTATGCGCGCTTTTCCCCTAGGCCGTTCTAGTTATTCGTTTCGAGCATCAGAACTGCGAAAATTTTGAGTTTCTCAAGCGTTTCTTACATCCAAACGGCATATCTCGCGAACGGATTGACCAATCCGCAAAATTTCTGTTGCATTTGAAAGTAGAAACTCGCCCGATTACAGCGGTATGCGCACCTTTCCCCTGGGCCGTTCTAGTTATTCGTTTCGAGCATCAGAACTGCGAAAATTTTGAGTTTATAAAGCGTTTCTTATCTCCAAACTGCCATGTCTCGCGAACGGATTGATCAATCCGCAAAATTTCTGTTGCTTGTGAAAGTAGAAACTCGCCCGATTACAACGGTATGCGTACTTCTCCCCTAGGCCGTCCTAGTCATTCGTTTCGAGCATCAGAACTGCGCAAATTTTGAGTTTCTCAAGCGTTTCTTACCTTCAAACTGCCATATCTCGCGAACGGATTGACCAATCCGCAAAATTTCTGTTGCATCTGAAAGTAGAAACTCGCCCGATTACAACGGTGTGCGCACTTTTCCTCTGGGCCGTTCTAGTTATTCGTTTCGAGCATCAGAACTGCGAAAATTTTGAGTTTCTAAAGCGTTTCTTATCTCCAAACTGCCATGTCTCGCGACGGATTGATCAATCCGCAAAATTTCTGTTGCTCGTGAAAGTAGAAACTCGCCCGATTACAATGGTATGCGTACTTCTCCCCTAGGCCGTTCTAGTCATTCGTTTCGAGCATCAGAACTGCGAAAATTTTGAGTTTCTCAAGCGTTTCTTATCACCAAACTGCCATGTCTCGCGAACGGATTGATCAATCCGCAAAATTTCTGTTGCATCTGAAAGTAGAAACTCGCGCGATTACAACGGTATGCGCACTTTTCCCCTAGGCCGTTCTAGTTATTCGTTTCAAGCATCAGAACTGCGCAAATTTTGATTTTCTCAAGCGTTTCTTACCTCCAAACTGCCATATCTCGCGAACGGATTGACCAATCCGCAAAATTTCGGTTGCATCTGAAAGAAGAAACTCGCCCGATTTCAACGGTATGTGTAGTTTTCCCCTAGGCCGTTCCAGTTATTCGTTTCGAGCATCAGAACTGCGAAAATTTTGAGTTTCTAAAGCGTTTCTTATCTCCAAACTGCCATGTCTCGCGACGGATTGATCAATCCGCAAAATTTCTGTTGCTCGTGAAAGTAGAAACTCGCCCGATTACAATGGTATGCGTACTTCTCCCCTAGGCCGTTCTAGTCATTCGTTTCGAGCATCAGAACTGCGAAAATTTTGAGTTTCTCAAGCGTTTCTTATCACCAAACTGCCATGTCTCGCGAACGGATTGATCAATCCGCAAAATTTCTGTTGCATCTGAAAGTAGAAACTCGCGCGATTACAGCGGTATGCGCACTTTTCCCCTAGGCCGTTCTAGTTATTCGTTTCAAGCATCAGAACTGCGCAAATTTTGATTTTCTCAAGCGTCTCTTACCTCCAAACTACCATATCTCGCGAACGGATTGACCAATCCGCAAAATTTCTGTTGCATCTGAAAGTAGAAACTCGCCCGATTACAACGGTAGGTGTAGTTTTCCCCTAGGCCGTTCTAGTTATTCGTTTCGAGCATCAGAACTGCGAAAATTTTGAGTTTCTCAAGCGTTTCTTACTTCCAAACTGCCACATCTCGCGAACGGATCGACCAATCCGCAAAATTTCTGTTGCATCTGAAAGTAGAAACTCGCCCGATTTCAACGGTATGTGTAGTTTTCCCCTAGGCCGTTCCAGTTATTCGTTTCGAGCATCAGAACTGCGAAAATTTCGAGTTTCTCTAGCGTTTCTTACATCCAAACTGCCATATCCAGCGAACGGATTGACCGATCCGCAAAATTTCTGTTGCATCTGAAAGTAGACACTCGCCCGATTACAACGGTACGCGTACTTCTCCCCTAGGCCGTTCTAGTCATTCGTTTCGAGCATCAGAACTGCGAAAATTTTGAGTTTCTCAAGCGTTTCTTACATCCAAACTGCCATATCTCGCGAACGGATTGACCAATCCGCAAAATTTCTGTTGCTTCTGAAAGTAGAAACTCGCCCGATTACAACGGTATGCGCGCTTTACCCCTAGGCCGTTCTTGTTATTCGTTTCGAGCATCAGAACTGCGAAAATTTTGAGTTTCTCAAGCGTTTCTTACTTCCAAACTGCCACATCTCGCGAACGGATCGACCAATCCGCAAAATTTCTGTTGCATCTGAAAGTAGAAACTCGCCCGATTTCAACGGTATGTGTAGTTTTCCCCTAGGCCGTTCCAGTTATTCGTTTCGTGCATCAGAACTGCGAAAATTTTGAGTTTCTCAAGCGTTTCTTACATCCAAACTGCCATATCTCGCGAACGGATTGACCAATCCGCAAAATTTCTGTTGCATCTGAAAGTAGAAACTCGCCCGATTACAACGGTATGTGTAGTTTTCCCCTAGGCCGTTCCAGTTATTCGTTTCGAGCATCAGAACTGCAAAAATTTCGAGTTTCTCTAGCGTGTCTTACATCCAAACTGCCATATCTCGCGAACGGATTGACCAATCCGCAAAATTTCTGTTGCTTCTGAAAGTAGAAACTCGCCCGATTTCAACGGTATGTGTAGTTTTCCCCTAGGCCGTTCCAGTTATTCGTTTCGAGCATCAGAACTGCGAAAATTTTGAGTTTCTAAAGCGTTTCTTATCTCCAAACTGCCATGTCTCGCGACGGATTGATCAATCCGCAAAATTTCTGTTGCTTGTGAAAGTAGAAACTCGCCCGATTACAACGGTATGCGTACTTCTCCCCTAGGCCGTCCTAGTCATTCGTTTCGAGCATCAGAACTGCGCAAATTTTGAGTTTCTCAAGCGTTTCTTACCTTCAAACTGCCATATCTCGCGAACGGATTGACCAATCCGCAAAATTTCTGTTGCATCTGAAAGTAGAGACTCGCCCGATTATAACGGTAGGTGTAGTTTTCCCCTAGGCCGTTCTAGTTATTCGTTTCGAGCATCAGAACTGCGAAAATTTTGAGTCTCTCAAGCGTTTCTTACTTCCAAACTGCCACATCTCGCGAACGGATCGACCAATCCGCAAAATTTCTGTTGCATCTGAAAGTAGAAACTCGCCCGATTTCAACGGTATGTGTAGTTTTCCCCTAGGCCGTTCCAGTTATTCGTTTCGAGCATCAGAACTGCGAAAATTTCGAGTTTCTCTAGCGTTTTTACATCCAAACTGCCATATCTCGCGAACGGATTGATCAATCCGCAAAATTTCTGTTGCATCTGAAAGTAGAAACTCGCCCGATTACAACGGTATGCGCACTTTTCCCCTAGGCGGTTCTAGTTATTCGTTTCGAGCATCAGAACTGCCAAAATTTTGAGTTTCTCAAGCGTTTCTTACCTCCAAACTGCCATATCTCGCGAACGGATTGACCAATCCGCAAAATTTCTGTTGCATCTGAAAGTAGAGACTCGCCCGATTACAACGGTAGGTGTAGTTTTCCCCTAGGCCGTTCTAGTTATTCGTTTCGAGCATCAGAACTGCGAAAATTTTGAGTTTCTCAAGCGTTTCTTACTTCCAAACTGCCACATCTCGCGAACGGATCGACCAATCCGCAAAATTTCTGTTGCATCTGAAAGTAGAAACTCGCCCGATTACAACGGTATGTGTAGTTTTCCCCTAGGCCGTTCCAGTTATTCGTTTCGAGCATCAGAACTGCGAAAATTTCGAGTTTCTCTAGCGTGTCTTACATCCAAACTGCCATATCTCGCGAACGGATTGACCGATCCGCAAAACTTCTGTTGCATCTGAAAGTAGACACTCGCCCGATTACAACGGTACGCGTACTTCTCCCCTAGGCCGTTCTAGTCATTCGTTTCGAGCATCAGAACTGCGAAAATTTTGAGTTTCTCAAGCGTTTCTTACATCCAAACTGCCATATCTCGCGAACGGATTGACCAATCCGCAAAATTTCTGTTGCTTCTGAAAGTAGAAACTCGCCCGATTACAACGGTATGCGCGCTTTTCCCCTAGGCCGTTCTAGTTATTCGTTTCGAGCATCAGAACTGCGAAAATTTTGAGTTTCTCAAGCGTTTCTTACATCCAAACTGCCATATCTCGCGAACGGATTGACCAATCCGCAAAATTTCTGCTGCTTCTGAAAGTAGAAACTCGCCCGATTACAACGGTATGCGCGCTTTTCCCCTAGGCCGTTCTAGTTATTCGTTTCGAGCATCAGAACTGCGAAAATTTTGAGTTTCTCAAGCGTTTCTTACATCCAAACGGCATATCTCGCGAACGGATTGACCAATCCGCAAAATTTCTGTTGCATTTGAAAGTAGAAACTCGCCCGATTACAACGGTATGCGCACTTTTCCCCTGGGCCGTTCTAGTTATTCGTTTCGAGCATCAGAACTGCGAAAATTTTGAGTTTATAAAGCGTTTCTTATCTCCAAACTGCCATGTCTCGCGAACGGATTGATCAATCCGCAAAATTTCTGTTGCTTGTGAAAGTAGAAACTCGCCCGATTACAACGGTATGCGTACTTCTCCCCTAGGCCGTCCTAGTCATTCGTTTCGAGCATCAGAACTGCGCAAATTTTGAGTTTCTCAAGCGTTTCTTACCTTCAAACTGCCATATCTCGCGAACGGATTGACCGATCCGCAAAATTTTGTTGCATCTGAAAGTAGAAACTCGCCCGATTACAACGGTGTGCGCACTTTTCCCCTAGGCCGTTCTAGTTATTTGTTTCAAGCATCAGAACTGCGCAAATTTTGATTTTCTCAAGCGTTTCTTACCTCCAAACTGCCATATCTCGCGAACGGATTGACCAATCCGCAAAATTTCTGTTGCATCTGAAAGTAGAAACTCGCCCGATTACAACGGTGTGCGCACTTTTCCTCTGGGCCGTTCTAGTTATTCGTTTCGAGCATCAGAACTGCGAAAATTTTGAGTTTCTAAAGCGTTTCTTATCTCCAAACTGCCATGTCTCGCGACGGATTGATCAATCCGCAAAATTTCTGTTGCTCGTGAAAGTAGAAACTCGCCCGATTACAATGGTATGCGTACTTCTCCCCTAGGCCGTTCTAGTCATTCGTTTCGAGCATCAGAACTGCGAAAATTTTGAGTTTCTCAAGCGTTTCTTATCACCAAACTGCCATGTCTCGCGAACGGATTGATCAATCCGCAAAATTTCTGTTGCATCTGAAAGTAGAAACTCGCGCGATTACAACGGTATGCGCACTTTTCCCCTAGGCCGTTCTAGTTATTCGTTTCAAGCATCAGAACTGCGCAAATTTTGATTTTCTCAAGCGTTTCTTACCTCCAAACTGCCATATCTCGCGAACGGATTGACCAATCCGCAAAATTTCGGTTGCATCTGAAAGAAGAAACTCGCCCGATTTCAACGGTATGTGTAGTTTTCCCCTAGGCCGTTCCAGTTATTCGTTTCGAGCATCAGAACTGCGAAAATTTTGAGTTTCTAAAGCGTTTCTTATCTCCAAACTGCCATGTCTCGCGACGGATTGATCAATCCGCAAAATTTCTGTTGCTCGTGAAAGTAGAAACTCGCCCGATTACAATGGTATGCGTACTTCTCCCCTAGGCCGTTCTAGTCATTCGTTTCGAGCATCAGAACTGCGAAAATTTTGAGTTTCTCAAGCGTTTCTTATCACCAAACTGCCATGTCTCGCGAACGGATTGATCAATCCGCAAAATTTCTGTTGCATCTGAAAGTAGAAACTCGCGCGATTACAGCGGTATGCGCACTTTTCCCCTAGGCCGTTCTAGTTATTCGTTTCAAGCATCAGAACTGCGCAAATTTGATTTTCTCAAGCGTCTCTTACCTCCAAACTACCACATCTCGCGAACGGATCGACCAATCCGCAAAATTTCTGTTGCATCTGAAAGTAGAAACTCGCCCGATTACAACGGTAGGTGTAGTTTTCCCCTAGGCCGTTCCAGTTATTCGTTTCGAGCATCAGAACTGCGAAAATTTCGAGTTTCTCTAGCGTTTCTTACATCCAAACTGCCATATCCCGCGAACGGATTGACCGATCCGCAAAATTTCTGTTGCATCTGAAAGTAGACTCTCGCCCGATTACAACGGTACGCGTTCTTCTCCCCTAGGCCGTTCTAGTCATTCGTTTCGAGCATCAGAGCTGCGAAAATTTTGAGTTTCTCAAGCGTTTCTTATCTCCAAATTGCCATATCTCGCGAAAGGATTGATCAATCCGCAAAATTTCTGTTGCATCTGGAAGTAGAAACTCGCCCGATTACAAGGGTATGCGTACTTCTCCCCTAGGCCGTTCTAGTTATTCATTTCGAGCATCAGAACTGCGAAAATTTTGAGTTTCTCAAGCGTTTCTTACATCCAAACTGCCATATCTCGCGAACGGATTGACCAATCCGCAAAATTTCTGTTGCTTCTGAAAGTAGAAACTCGCCCGATTACAACGGTATGCGCGCTTTTCCCCTAGGCCGTTCTAGTTATTCGTTTCGAGCATCAAAACTGCGAAAATTTTGAGTTTCTCAAGCGTTTCTTACATCCAAACGGCCATATCTCGCGAACGGATTGACCAATCCGCAAAATTTCTGTTGCATTTGAAAGTAGAAACTCGCCCGATTACAACGGTATGCGCACTTTTCCCCTGGGCCGTTCTTGTTATTCGTTTCGAGCCTCAGAACTGCGAAAATTTCGAGTTTCTCAAGCGTTTCTTACCTCCAAACTGCCATATCTCGCGAACGGATTGACCGATCCGCAAAATTTCTGTTGCATCTGAAAGTAGAAACTCGCCCGATTACAACGGTATGCGCGCTTTTCCCCTAGGCCGTTCTAGTTATTCGTTTCGAGCATCAGAACTGCGAAAATTTTGAGTTTCTCAAGCGTCTCTTACTTCCAAACTGCCGCATCTCGCGAACGGATCGACCAATCCGCAAAATTTCTGTTGCATCTGAAAGTAGAGACTCGCCCGATTACAACGGTAGGTGTAGTTTTCCCCTAGGCCGTTCCAGTTATTCGTTTCGAGCATCAGAACTGCGAAAATTCCGAGTTTCTCTAGCGTTTTTACATCCAAACTGCCATATCTCGCGAACGGATTGATCAATCCGCAAAATTTCTGTTGCATCTGAAAGTAGAAACTCGCCCGATTACAGCGGTATGCGCACTTTTCCCCTAGGCGGTTCTAGTTATTCGTTTCGAGCATCAGAACTGCCAAAATTTTGAGTTTCTCAAGCGTTTCTTACCTCCAAACTGCCATATCTCGCGAACGGATTGACCAATCCGCAAAATTTCTGTTGCATCTGAAAGTAGAGACTCGCCCGATTACAACGGTAGGTGTAGTTTTCCCCTAGGCCGTTCTAGTTATTCGTTTCGAGCATCAGAACTGCGAAAATTTTGAGTTTCTCAAGCGTTTCTTACTTCCAAACTGCCACATCTCGCGAACGGATCGACCAATCCGCAAAATTTCTGTTGCATCTGAAAGTAGAAACTCGCCCGATTTCAACGGTATGTGTAGTTTTCCCCTAGGCCGTTCCAGTTATTCGTTTCGAGCATCAGAACTGCTAAAATTTTGAGTTTCTCAAGCGTTTCTTACCTCCAAACTGCCATATCTCGCGAACGGATTGACCAATCCGCAAAATATCTGTTGCATCTGAAAGTAGAAACTCGCCCGATTACAACGGTATGTGTAGTTTTCCCCTAGGCCGTTCCAGTTATTCGTTTCGAGCATCAGAACTGCGAAAATTTCGAGTTTCTCTAGCGTTTCTTACATCCAAACTGCCATATCCCGCGAACGGATTGACCGATCCGCAAAATTTCTGTTGCATCTGAAAGTAGACTCTCGCCCGATTACAACGGTACGCGTACTTCTCCCCTAGGCCGTTCTAGTCATTCGTTTCGAGCATCAGAGCTGCGAAAATTTTGAGTTTCTCAAGCGTTTCTTATCTCCAAATTGCCATATCTCGCGAAAGGATTGATCAATCCGCAAAATTTCTGTTGCATCTGGAAGTAGAAACTCGCCCGATTACAAGGGTATGCGTACTTCTCCCCTAGGCCGTTCTAGTTATTCATTTCGAGCATCAGAACTGCGAAAATTTTGAGTTTCTCAAGCGTTTCTTACATCCAAACTGCCATATCTCGCGAACGGATTGACCAATCCGCAAAATTTCTGTTGCATCTGAAAGTAGAAACTCGCCCGATTACAACGGTATGTGTAGTTTTCCCCTAGGCCGTTCCAGCTATTCGTTTCGAGCATCAGAACTGCGAAAATTTCGAGTTTCTCAAGCGTTTCTTGCATCCAAACTGCCATATCTCGCGAACGGATTGACCGATCCGCAAAATTTCTGTTGCATCTGAAAGTAGAGACTCGCCCGATTACAACGGTATGCGCTCTTTTCCCCTAGGCCGTTCTAGTTATTCGTTTCGAGCATCAAAACTGCGAAAATTTTGAGTTTCTCAAGCGTTTCTTACATCCAAACGGCCATATCTCGCGAACGGATTGACCAATCCGCAAAATTTCTGTTGCATTTGAAAGTAGAAACTCGCCCGATTACAACGGTATGCGCACTTTTCCCCTGGGCCGTTCTTGTTATTCGTTTCGAGCCTCAGAACTGCGAAAATTTCGAGTTTCTCAAGCGTTTCTTACCTCCAAACTGCCATATCTCGCGAACGGATTGACCGATCTGCAAAATTTCTGTTGCATCTGAAAGTAGAAACTCGCCCGATTACAACGGTATGTGTAGTTTTCCCCTAGGCCGTTCCAGCTATTCGTTTCGAGCATCAGAACTGCGAAAATTTCGAGTTTCTCAAGCGTTTCTTGCATCCAAACTGCCATATCTCGCGAACGGATTGACCGATCCGCAAAATTTCTGTTGCATCTGAAAGTAGAGACTCGCCCGATTACAACGGTGTGTGTAGTTTTCCCCTAGGCCGTTCCAGTTATTCGTTTCGAGCATCAGAACTGCGAAAATTTTGAGTTTCTCAAGCGTTTCTTACTTCCAAACTGCCACATCTCGCGAACGGATCGACCAATCCGCAAAATTTCTGTTGCATCTGAAAGTAGAAACTCGCCCGATTTCAACGGTATGTGTAGTTTTCCCCTAGGCCGTTCCAGTTATTCGTTTCGAGCATCAGAACTGCGAAAATTTTGAGTTTCTCAAGCGTTTCTTACCTCCAAACTGCCATATCTCGCGAACGGATTGACCAATCCGCAAAATTTCTGTTGCATCTGAAAGTAGAAACTCGCCCGATTACAACGGTATGTGTAGTTTTCCCCTAGGCCGTTCCAGTTATTCGTTTCGACCATCAGAACTGCAAAAATTTCGAGTTTCTCTAGCGTGTCTTACATCCAAACTGCCATATCTCGCGAACGGATTGACCGATCCGCAAAATTTCTGTTGCATCTGAAAGTAGACACTCGCCCGATTACAACGGTACGCGTACTTCTCCCCTAGGCCGTTCTAGTCATTCGTTTCGAGCATCAGAACTGCGAAAATTTTGAGTTTCTCAAGCGTTTCTTACATCCAAACTGCCATATCTCGCGAACGGATTGACCAATCCGCAAAATTTCTGTTGCTTCTGAAAGTAGAAACTCGCCCGATTACAACGGTATGCGCGCTTTTCCCATAGGCCGTTCTAGTTATTCGTTTCGAGCATCAGAACTGCGAAAACTTTGAGTTTCTCAAGCGTTTCTTACATCCAAACGGCCATATCTCGCGAACGGATTGACCAATCCGCAAAATTTCTGTTGCATTTGAAAGTAGAAACTCGCCCGATTACAACGGTATGCGCACTTTTCCCCTGGGCCGTTCTAGTTATTCGTTTCGAGCATCAGAACTGCGAAAATTTTGAGTTTCTAAAGCGTTTCTTATCTCCAAACTGCCATGTCTCGCGAACGGATTGATCAATCCGCAAAATTTCTGTTGCTTGTGAAAGTAGAAACTCGCCCGATTACAACAGTATGCGTACTTCTCCCCTAGGCCGTCCTAGTCATTCGTTTCGAGCATCAGAACTGCGCAAATTTTGAGTTTCTCAAGCGTTTCTTACCTTCAAACTGCCATATCTCGCGAACGGATTGACCGATCCGCAAAATTTCTGTTGCATCTGAAAGTAGAGACTCGCCCGATTACAACGGTATGCGCTCTTTTCCCCTAGGCCGTTCTAGTTATTCGTTTCGAGCATCAAAACTGCGAAAATTTTGAGTTTCTCAAGCGTTTCTTACATCCAAACGGCCATATCTCGCGAACGGATTGACCAATCCGCAAAATTTCTGTTGCATTTGAAAGTAGAAACTCGCCCGATTACAACGGTATGCGCACTTTTCCCCTGGGCCGTTCTTGTTATTCGTTTCGAGCCTCAGAACTGCGAAAATTTCGAGTTTCTCAAGCGTTTCTTACCTCCAAACTGCCATATCTCGCGAACGGATTGACCGATCTGCAAAATTTCTGTTGCATCTGAAAGTAGAAACTCGCCCGATTACAACGGTATGTGTAGTTTTCCCCTAGGCCGTTCCAGCTATTCGTTTCGAGCATCAGAACTGCGAAAATTTCGAGTTTCTCAAGCGTTTCTTGCATCCAAACTGCCATATCTCGCGAACGGATTGACCGATCCGCAAAATTTCTGTTGCATCTGAAAGTAGAGACTCGCCCGATTACAACGGTGTGTGTAGTTTTCCCCTAGGCCGTTCCAGTTATTCGTTTCGAGCATCAGAACTGCGAAAATTTTGAGTTTCTCAAGCGTTTCTTACTTCCAAACTGCCACATCTCGCGAACGGATCGACCAATCCGCAAAATTTCTGTTGCATCTGAAAGTAGAAACTCGCCCGATTTCAACGGTATGTGTAGTTTTCCCCTAGGCCGTTCCAGTTATTCGTTTCGAGCATCAGAACTGCGAAAATTTTGAGTTTCTCAAGCGTTTCTTACCTCCAAACTGCCATATCTCGCGAACGGATTGACCAATCCGCAAAATTTCTGTTGCATCTGAAAGTAGAAACTCGCCCGATTACAACGGTATGTGTAGTTTTCCCCTAGGCCGTTCCAGTTATTCGTTTCGACCATCAGAACTGCAAAAATTTCGAGTTTCTCTAGCGTGTCTTACATCCAAACTGCCATATCTCGCGAACGGATTGACCGATCCGCAAAATTTCTGTTGCATCTGAAAGTAGACACTCGCCCGATTACAACGGTACGCGTACTTCTCCCCTAGGCCGTTCTAGTCATTCGTTTCGAGCATCAGAACTGCGAAAATTTTGAGTTTCTCAAGCGTTTCTTACATCCAAACTGCCATATCTCGCGAACGGATTGACCAATCCGCAAAATTTCTGTTGCTTCTGAAAGTAGAAACTCGCCCGATTACAACGGTATGCGCGCTTTTCCCATAGGCCGTTCTAGTTATTCGTTTCGAGCATCAGAACTGCGAAAACTTTGAGTTTCTCAAGCGTTTCTTACATCCAAACGGCCATATCTCGCGAACGGATTGACCAATCCGCAAAATTTCTGTTGCATTTGAAAGTAGAAACTCGCCCGATTACAACGGTATGCGCACTTTTCCCCTGGGCCGTTCTAGTTATTCGTTTCGAGCATCAGAACTGCGAAAATTTTGAGTTTCTAAAGCGTTTCTTATCTCCAAACTGCCATGTTTCGCGAACGGATTGATCAATCCGCAAAATTTCTGTTGCTTGTGAAAGTAGAAACTCGCCCGATTACAACAGTATGCGTACTTCTCCCCTAGGCCGTCCTAGTCATTCGTTTCGAGCATCAGAACTGCGCAAATTTTGAGTTTCTCAAGCGTTTCTTACCTTCAAACTGCCATATCTCGCGAACGGATTGACCGATCCGCAAAATTTCTGTTGCATCTGAAAGTAGAAACTCGCCCGATTACAACGGTGTGCGCACTTTTCCCCTAGGCCGTTCTAGTTATTTGTTTCAAGCATCAGAACTGCGCAAATTTTGATTTTCTCAAGCGTTTCTTACCTCCAAACTGCCATATCTCGCGAACGGATTGACCAATCCGCAAAATTTCTGTTGCATCTGAAAGTAGAAACTCGCCCGATTACAACGGTATGCGCACTTTTCCTCTGGGCCGTTCTAGTTATTCGTTTCGAGCATCAGAACTGCGAAAATTTTGAGTTTCTCAAGCGTTTCTTATCTCCAAATTGCCATATCTCGCGAAAGGATTGACCAATCCGCAAAATTTCTGTTGCATCTGAAAGTAGAAACTCGCCCGATTACAACGGTATGTGTAGTTTTCCCCTAGGCCGTTCCAGTTATTCGTTTCGAGCATCAAAACTGCGAAAATTTTGAGTTTCTCAAGCGTTTCTTACATCCAAACGGCCATATCTCGCGAACGGATTGACCAATCCGCAAAATTTCTGTTGCATTTGAAAGTAGAAACTCGCCCGATTACAACGGTATGCGCCCTTTTCCCCTGGGCCGTTCTAGTCATTCGTTTCGAGCATCAGAACTGCGAAAATTTTGAGTTTCTCAAGCGTTTCTTATCTCCAAATTGCCATATCTCGCGAAAGGATTGATCAATCCGCAAAATTTCTGTTGCATCTGGAAGTAGAAACTCGCCCCATTACAAGGGTATGCGTACTTCTCCCCTAGGCCGTTCTAGTTATTCATTTCGAGCATCAGAACTGCGAAAATTTTGAGTTTCTCAAGCGTTTCTTACATCCAAACGGCCATATCTCGCGAACGGATTGACCAATCCGCAAAATTTCTGTTGCATTTGAAAGTAGAAACTCGCCCGATTACAACGGTATGCGCACTTTTCCCCTGGGCCGTTCTTGTTATTCGTTTCGAGCATCAGAACTGCCAAAATTTTGTGTTTCTCAAGCGTTTCTTACCTCCAAACTGCCATATCTCGCGAACGGATTGACCAATCCACAAAATTTCTGTTGCATCTGAAAGTAGAAACTCGCCCGATTACAACGGTATGTGTAGTTTTCCCCTAGGCCGTTCCAGTTATTCGTTTCGAGCATCAGAACTGCGAAAATTTCGAGTTTCTCTAGCGTTTCTTACATCCAAACTGCCATATCCCGCGAACGGATTGACCGATCCGCAAAATTTCTGTTGCATCTGAAAGTAGACTCTCGCCCGATTACAACGGTACGCGTACTTCTCCCCTAGGCCGTTCTAGTCATTCGTTTCGAGCATCAGAACTGCGAAAATTTTGAGTTTCTCAAGCGTTTCTTATCTCAAATTGCCATATCTCGCGCACGGATTGATCAATCCGCAAAATTTCTGTTGCATCTGGAAGTAGAAACTCGCCCGATTACAAGGGTATGCGTACTTCTCCCCTAGGCCGTTCTAGTTATTCATTTCGAGCATCAGAACTGCGAAAATTTTGAGTTTCTCAAGCGTTTCTTACATCCAAACTGCCATATCTCGCGAACGGATTGACCAATCCGCAAAATTTCTGTTGCTTCTGAAAGTAGAAACTCGCCCGATTACAACGGTATGCGCGCTTTTCCCCTAGGCCGTTCTAGTTATTCGTTTCGAGCATCAAAACTGCGAAAATTTTGAGTTTCTCAAGCGTTTCTTACATCCAAACGGCCATATCTCGCGAACGGATTGACCAATCCGCAAAATTTCTGTTGCATTTGAAAGTAGAAACTCACCCGATTACAACGGTATGCGCACTTTTCCCCTAGGCCGTTCTAGTTATTCGTTTCGAGCATCAGAACTGCGAAAATTTTGAGTTTCTCAAGCGTTTCTTACTTCCAAACTGCCGCATCTCGCGAACGGATCGACCAATCCGCAAAATTTCTGTTGCATCTGAAAGTAGAAACTCGCCCGTTTACAACGGTATGTGTAGTTTTCCCCTAGGCCGTTCCAGTTATTCGTTTCGAGCATCAGAACTGCAATAATTTCGAGTTTCTCTAGCGTTCTTACATCCAAACTGCCATATCTCGCGAACGGACTGATCAATCCGCAAAATTTCTGTTGCATCTGAAAGTAGAAACTCGCCCGATTACAACGGTATGCTCACTTTTCCCCTAGGCGGTTCTAGTTATTCGTTTCGAGCATCAGAACTGCCAAAATTTTGAGTTTCTCAAGCGTTTCTTACCTCCAAACTGCCATATCTCGCGAACGGATTGATCAATCCGCAAAATTTCTGTTGCATCTGAAAGTAGAAACTCGCCCGATTACAGCGGTATGCGCACTTTTCCCCTAGGCGGTTCTAGTTATTCGTTTCGAGCATCAGAACTGCCAAAATTTTGAGTTTCTCAAGCGTTTCTTACCTCCAAACTGCCATATCTCGCGAACGGATTGACCAATCCGCAAAATTTCTGTTGCATCTGAAAGTAGAAACTCTCCCGATTACAACGGTATGTGTAGTTTTCCCCTAGGCCGTTCCAGTTATTCGTTTCGAGCATCAGAACTGCGAAAATTTCGAGTTTCTCTAGCGTTTCTTGCATCCAAACTGCCATATCTCGCGAACGGATTGACCGATCCGCAAAATTTCTGTTGCATCTGAAAGTAGAGACTCGCCCGATTACAACGGTATGCGCTCTTTTCCCCTAGGCCGTTCTAGTTATTCGTTTCGAGCATCAAAACTGCGAAAATTTTGAGTTTCTCAAGCGTTTCTTACATCCAAACGGCCATATCTCGCGAACGGATTGACCAATCCGCAAAATTTCTGTTGCATTTGAAAGTAGAAACTCGCCCGATTACAACGGTATGCGCACTTTTCCCCTGGGCCGTTCTTGTTATTCGTTTCGAGCCTCAGAACTGCGAAAATTTCGAGTTTCTCAAGCGTTTCTTACCTCCAAACTGCCATATCTCGCGAACGGATTGACCGATCTGCAAAATTTCTGTTGCATCTGAAAGTAGAAACTCGCCCGATTACAACGGTATGTGTAGTTTTCCCCTAGGCCGTTCCAACTATTCGTTTCGAGCATCAGAACTGCGAAAATTTCGAGTTTCTCAAGCGTTTCTTGCATCCAAACTGCCATATCTCGCGAACGGATTGACCGATCCGCAAAATTTCTGTTGCATCTGAAAGTAGAGACTCGCCCGATTACAACGGTGTGTGTAGTTTTCCCCTAGGCCGTTCCAGTTATTCGTTTCGAGCATCAGAACTGCGAAAATTTTGAGTTTCTCAAGCGTTTCTTACTTCCAAACTGCCACATCTCGCGAACGGATCGACCAATCCGCAAAATTTCTGTTGCATCTGAAAGTAGAAACTCGCCCGATTTCAACGGTATGTGTAGTTTTCCCCTAGGCCGTTCCAGTTATTCGTTTCGAGCATCAGAACTGCGAAAATTTTGAGTTTCTCAAGCGTTTCTTACCTCCAAACTGCCATATCTCGCGAACGGATTGACCAATCCGCAAAATTTCTGTTGCATCTGAAAGTAGAAACTCGCCCGATTACAACGGTATGTGTAGTTTTCCCCTAGGCCGTTCCAGTTATTCGTTTCGACCATCAGAACTGCAAAAATTTCGAGTTTCTCTAGCGTGTCTTACATCCAAACTGCCATATCTCGCGAACGGATTGACCGATCCGCAAAATTTCTGTTGCATCTGAAAGTAGACACTCGCCCGATTACAACGGTACGCGTACTTCTCCCCTAGGCCGTTCTAGTCATTCGTTTCGAGCATCAGAACTGCGAAAATTTTGAGTTTCTCAAGCGTTTCTTACATCCAAACTGCCATATCTCGCGAACGGATTGACCAATCCGCAAAATTTCTGTTGCTTCTGAAAGTAGAAACTCGCCCGATTACAACGGTATGCGCGCTTTTCCCCTAGGCCGTTCTAGTTATTCGTTTCGAGCATCAGAACTGCGAAAACTTTGAGTTTCTCAAGCGTTTCTTACATCCAAACGGCCATATCTCGCGAACGGATTGACCAATCCGCAAAATTTCTGTTGCATTTGAAAGTAGAAACTCGCCCGATTACAAAGGTATGCGCACTTTTCCCCTGGGCCGTTCTAGTTATTCGTTTCGAGCATCAGAACTGCGAAAATTTTGAGTTTCTAAAGCGTTTCTTATCTCCAAACTGCCATGTCTCGCGAACGGATTGATCAATCCGCAAAATTTCTGTTGCTTGTGAAAGTAGAAACTCGCCCGATTACAACAGTATGCGTACTTCTCCCCTAGGCCGTCCTAGTCATTCGTTTCGAGCATCAGAACTGCGCAAATTTTGAGTTTCTCAAGCGTTTCTTACCTTCAAACTGCCATATCTCGCGAAAGGATTGACCAATCCGCAAAATTTCTGTTGCATCTGAAAGTAGAAACTCGCCCGATTACAACGGTATGTGTAGTTTTCCCCTAGGCCGTTCCAGTTATTCGTTTCGAGCATCAAAACTGCGAAAATTTTGAGTTTCTCAAGCGTTTCTTACATCCAAACGGCCATATCTCGCGAACGGATTGACCAATCCGCAAAATTTCTGTTGCATTTGAAAGTAGAAACTCGCCCGATTACAACGGTATGCGCACTTTTCCCCTGGGCCGTTCTAGTCATTCGTTTCGAGCATCAGAACTGCGAAAATTTTGAGTTTCTCAAGCGTTTCTTATCTCCAAATTGCCATATCTCGCGAAAGGATTGATCAATCCGCAAAATTTCTGTTGCATCTGGAAGTAGAAACTCGCCCCATTACAAGGGTATGCGTACTTCTCCCCTAGGCCGTTCTAGTTATTCATTTCGAGCATCAGAACTGCGAAAATTTTGAGTTTCTCAAGCGTTTCTTACATCCAAACGGCCATATCTCGCGAACGGATTGACCAATCCGCAAAATTTCTGTTGCATTTGAAAGTAGAAACTCGCCCGATTACAACGGTATGCGCACTTTTCCCCTGGGCCGTTCTAGTCATTCGTTTCGAGCATCAGAACTGCGAAAATTTTGAGTTTCTCAAGCGTTTCTTATCTCCAAATTGCCATATCTCGCGAAAGGATTGATCAATCCGCAAAATTTCTGTTGCATCTGGAAGTAGAAACTCGCCCCATTACAAGGGTATGCGTACTTCTCCCCTAGGCCGTTCTAGTTATTCATTTCGAGCATCAGAACTGCGAAAATTTTGAGTTTCTCAAGCGTTTCTTACCTCCAAACTGCCATATCTCGCGAACGGATTGGCCAATCCGCAAAATTTCTGTTGCATCTGAAAGTAGAGACTCGCCCGATTACAACGGTAGGTGTAGTTTTCCCGTAGGCCGTTCTAGTTATTCGTTTCGAGCATCAGAACTGCGAAAATTTTGAGTTTCTCAAGCGTTTCTTACTTCCAAACTGCCACATCTCGCGAACGGATCGACCAATCCGCAAAATTTCTGTTGCATCTGAAAGTAGAAACTCGCCCGATTTCAACGGTATGTGTAGTTTTCCCCTAGGCCGTTCCAGTTATTCGTTTCGAGCATCAGAACTGCTAAAATTTTGAGTTTCTCAAGCGTTTCTTACCTCCAAACTGCCATATCTCGCGAACGGATTGACCAATCCGCAAAATATCTGTTGCATCTGAAAGTAGAAACTCGCCCGATTACAACGGTATGTGTAGTTTTCCCCTAGGCCGTTCCAGTTATTCGTTTCGAGCATCAGAACTGCGAAAATTTCGAGTTTCTCTAGCGTTTCTTACATCCAAACTGCCATATCCCGCGAACGGATTGACCGATCCGCAAAATTTCTGTTGCATCTGAAAGTAGACTCTCGCCCGATTACAACGGTACGCGTACTTCTCCCCTAGGCCGTTCTAGTCATTCGTTTCGAGCATCAGAGCTGCGAAAATTTTGAGTTTCTCAAGCGTTTCTTATCTCCAAATTGCCATATCTCGCGAAAGGATTGATCAATCCGCAAAATTTCTGTTGCATCTGGAAGTAGAAACTCGTCCGATTACAAGGGTATGCGTACTTCTCCCCTAGGCCGTTCTAGTTATTCATTTCGAGCATCAGAACTGCGAAAATTTTGAGTTTCTCAAGCGTTTCTTACATCCAAACTGCCATATCTCGCGAACGGATTGACCAATCCGCAAAATTTCTGTTGCATCTGAAAGTAGAAACTCGCCCGATTACAACGGTATGTGTAGTTTTCCCCTAGGCCGTTCCAGCTATTCGTTTCGAGCATCAGAACTGCGAAAATTTCGAGTTTCTCAAGCGTTTCTTGCATCCAAACTGCCATATCTCGCGAACGGATTGACCGATCCGCAAAATTTCTGTTGCATCTGAAAGTAGAGACTCGCCCGATTACAACGGTATGCGCTCTTTTCCCCTAGGCCGTTCTAGTTATTCGTTTCGAGCATCAAAACTGCGAAAATTTTGAGTTTCTCAAGCGTTTCTTACATCCAAACGGCCATATCTCGCGAACGGATTGACCAATCCGCAAAATTTCTGTTGCATTTGAAAGTAGAAACTCGCCCGATTACAACGGTATGCGCACTTTTCCCCTGGGCCGTTCTTGTTATTCGTTTCGAGCCTCAGAACTGCGAAAATTTCGAGTTTCTCAAGCGTTTCTTACCTCCAAACTGCCATATCTCGCGAACGGATTGACCGATCTGCAAAATTTCTGTTGCATCTGAAAGTAGAAACTCGCCCGATTACAACGGTATGTGTAGTTTTCCCCTAGGCCGTTCCAGCTATTCGTTTCGTGCATCAGAACTGCGAAAATTTCGAGTTTCTCAAGCGTTTCTTGCATCCAAACTGCCATATCTCGCGAACGGATTGACCGATCCGCAAAATTTCTGTTGCATCTGAAAGTAGAGACTCGCCCGATTACAACGGTGTGTGTAGTTTTCCCCTAGGCCGTTCCAGTTATTCGTTTCGAGCATCAGAACTGCGAAAATTTTGAGTTTCTCAAGCGTTTCTTACTTCCAAACTGCCACATCTCGCGAACGGATCGACCAATCCGCAAAATTTCTGTTGCATCTGAAAGTAGAAACTCGCCCGATTTCAACGGTATGTGTAGTTTTCCCCTAGGCCGTTCCAGTTATTCGTTTCGAGCATCAGAACTGCGAAAATTTTGAGTTTCTCAAGCGTTTCTTACCTCCAAACTGCCATATCTCGCGAACGGATTGACCAATCCGCAAAATTTCTGTTGCATCTGAAAGTAGAAACTCGCCCGATTACAACGGTATGTGTAGTTTTCCCCTAGGCCGTTCCAGTTATTCGTTTCGACCATCAGAACTGCAAAAATTTCGAGTTTCTCTAGCGTGTCTTACATCCAAACTGCCATATCTCGCGAACGGATTGACCGATCCGCAAAATTTCTGTTGCATCTGAAAGTAGACACTCGCCCGATTACAACGGTACGCGTACTTCTCCCCTAGGCCGTTCTAGTCATTCGTTTCGAGCATCAGAACTGCGAAAATTTTGAGTTTCTCAAGCGTTTCTTACATCCAAACTGCCATATCTCGCGAACGGATTGACCAATCCGCAAAATTTCTGTTGCTTCTGAAAGTAGAAACTCGCCCGATTACAACGGTATGCGCACTTTTCCTCTGGGCCGTTCTAGTTATTCGTTTCGAGCATCAGAACTGCGAAAATTTTGAGTTTCTCAAGCGTTTCTTATCTCCAAATTGCCATATCTCGCGAAAGGATTGACCAATCCGCAAAATTTCTGTTGCATCTGAAAGTAGAAACTCGCCCGATTACAACGGTATGTGTAGTTTTCCCCTAGGCCGTTCCAGTTATTCGTTTCGAGCATCAAAACTGCGAAAATTTTGAGTTTCTCAAGCGTTTCTTACATCCAAACGGCCATATCTCGCGAACGGATTGACCAATCCGCAAAATTTCTGTTGCATTTGAAAGTAGAAACTCGCCCGATTACAACGGTATGCGCACTTTTCCCCTGGGCCGTTCTAGTCATTCGTTTCGAGCATCAGAACTGCGAAAATTTTGAGTTTCTCAAGCGTTTCTTATCTCCAAATTGCCATATCTCGCGAAAGGATTGATCAATCCGCAAAATTTCTGTTGCATCTGGAAGTAGAAACTCGCCCCATTACAAGGGTATGCGTACTTCTCCCCTAGGCCGTTCTAGTTATTCATTTCGAGCATCAGAACTGCGAAAATTTTGAGTTTCTCAAGCGTTTCTTACATCCAAACGGCCATATCTCGCGAACGGATTGACCAATCCGCAAAATTTCTGTTGCATTTGAAAGTAGAAACTCGCCCGATTACAACGGTATGCGCACTTTTCCCCTGGGCCGTTCTTGTTATTCGTTTCGAGCATCAGAACTGCCAAAATTTTGTGTTTCTCAAGCGTTTCTTACCTCCAAACTGCCATATCTCGCGAACGGATTGACCAATCCACAAAATTTCTGTTGCATCTGAAAGTAGAAACTCGCCCGATTACAACGGTATGTGTAGTTTTCCCCTAGGCCGTTCCAGTTATTCGTTTCGAGCATCAGAACTGCGAAAATTTCGAGTTTCTCTAGCGTTTCTTACATCCAAACTGCCATATCCCGCGAACGGATTGACCGATCCGCAAAATTTCTGTTGCATCTGAAAGTAGACTCTCGCCCGATTACAACGGTACGCGTACTTCTCCCCTAGGCCGTTCTAGTCATTCGTTTCGAGCATCAGAACTGCGAAAATTTTGAGTTTCTCAAGCGTTTCTTATCTCAAATTGCCATATCTCGCGCACGGATTGATCAATCCGCAAAATTTCTGTTGCATCTGGAAGTAGAAACTCGCCCGATTACAAGGGTATGCGTACTTCTCCCCTAGGCCGTTCTAGTTATTCATTTCGAGCATCAGAACTGCGAAAATTTTGAGTTTCTCAAGCGTTTCTTACATCCAAACTGCCATATCTCGCGAACGGATTGACCAATCCGCAAAATTTCTGTTGCTTCTGAAAGTAGAAACTCGCCCGATTACAACGGTATGCGCGCTTTTCCCCTAGGCCGTTCTAGTTATTCGTTTCGAGCATCAAAACTGCGAAAATTTTGAGTTTCTCAAGCGTTTCTTACATCCAAACGGCCATATCTCGCGAACGGATTGACCAATCCGCAAAATTTCTGTTGCATTTGAAAGTAGAAACTCACCCGATTACAACGGTATGCGCACTTTTCCCCTAGGCCGTTCTAGTTATTCGTTTCGAGCATCAGAACTGCGAAAATTTTGAGTTTCTCAAGCGTTTCTTACTTCCAAACTGCCGCATCTCGCGAACGGATCGACCAATCCGCAAAATTTCTGTTGCATCTGAAAGTAGAAACTCGCCCGTTTACAACGGTATGTGTAGTTTTCCCCTAGGCCGTTCCAGTTATTCGTTTCGAGCATCAGAACTGCAATAATTTCGAGTTTCTCTAGCGTTCTTACATCCAAACTGCCATATCTCGCGAACGGACTGATCAATCCGCAAAATTTCTGTTGCATCTGAAAGTAGAAACTCGCCCGATTACAACGGTATGCTCACTTTTCCCCTAGGCGGTTCTAGTTATTCGTTTCGAGCATCAGAACTGCCAAAATTTTGAGTTTCTCAAGCGTTTCTTACCTCCAAACTGCCATATCTCGCGAACGGATTGATCAATCCGCAAAATTTCTGTTGCATCTGAAAGTAGAAACTCGCCCGATTACAGCGGTATGCGCACTTTTCCCCTAGGCGGTTCTAGTTATTCGTTTCGAGCATCAGAACTGCCAAAATTTTGAGTTTCTCAAGCGTTTCTTACCTCCAAACTGCCATATCTCGCGAACGGATTGACCAATCCGCAAAATTTCTGTTGCATCTGAAAGTAGAAACTCTCCCGATTACAACGGTATGTGTAGTTTTCCCCTAGGCCGTTCCAGTTATTCGTTTCGAGCATCAGAACTGCGAAAATTTCGAGTTTCTCTAGCGTTTCTTACATCCAAACTGCCATATCCCGCGAACGGATTGACCGATCCGCAAAATTTCTGTTGCATCTGAAAGTAGACTCTCGCCCGATTACAACGGTACGCGTACTTCTCCCCTAGGCCGTTCTAGTCATTCGTTTCGAGCATCAGAGCTGCGAAAATTTTGAGTTTCTCAAGCGTTTCTTATCTCCAAATTGCCATATCTCGCGAAAGGATTGATCAATCCGCAAAATTTCTGTTGCATCTGGAAGTAGAAACTCGCCCGATTACAAGGGTATGCGTACTTCTCCACTAGGCCGTTCTAGTTATTCATTTCGAGCATCAGAACTGCGAAAATTTTGAGTTTCTCAAGCGTTTCTTACATCCAAACTGCCATATCTCGCGAACGGATTGACCAATCCGCAAAATTTCTGTTGCATCTGAAAGTAGAAACTCGCCCGATTACAACGGTATGTGTAGTTTTCCCCTAGGCCGTTCCAGCTATTCGTTTCGAGCATCAGAACTGCGAAAATTTCGAGTTTCTCAAGCGTTTCTTGCATCCAAACTGCCATATCTCGCGAACGGATTGACCGATCCGCAAAATTTCTGTTGCATCTGAAAGTAGAGACTCGCCCGATTACAACGGTATGCGCTCTTTTCCCCTAGGCCGTTCTAGTTATTCGTTTCGAGCATCAAAACTGCGAAAATTTTGAGTTTCTCAAGCGTTTCTTACATCCAAACGGCCATATCTCGCGAACGGATTGACCAATCCGCAAAATTTCTGTTGCATTTGAAAGTAGAAACTCGCCCGATTACAACGGTATGCGCACTTTTCCCCTGGGCCGTTCTTGTTATTCGTTTCGAGCCTCAGAACTGCGAAAATTTCGAGTTTCTCAAGCGTTTCTTACCTCCAAACTGCCATATCTCGCGAACGGATTGACCGATCTGCAAAATTTCTGTTGCATCTGAAAGTAGAAACTCGCCCGATTACAACGGTATGTGTAGTTTTCCCCTAGGCCGTTCCAGCTATTCGTTTCGAGCATCAGAACTGCGAAAATTTCGAGTTTCTCAAGCGTTTCTTGCATCCAAACTGCCATATCTCGCGAACGGATTGACCGATCCGCAAAATTTCTGTTGCATCTGAAAGTAGAGACTCGCCCGATTACAACGGTGTGTGTAGTTTTCCCCTAGGCCGTTCCAGTTATTCGTTTCGAGCATCAGAACTGCGAAAATTTTGAGTTTCTCAAGCGTTTCTTACTTCCAAACTGCCACATCTCGCGAACGGATCGACCAATCCGCAAAATTTCTGTTGCATCTGAAAGTAGAAACTCGCCCGATTTCAACGGTATGTGTAGTTTTCCCCTAGGCCGTTCCAGTTATTCGTTTCGAGCATCAGAACTGCGAAAATTTTGAGTTTCTCAAGCGTTTCTTACCTCCAAACTGCCATATCTCGCGAACGGATTGACCAATCCGCAAAATTTCTGTTGCATCTGAAAGTAGAAACTCGCCCGATTACAACGGTATGTGTAGTTTTCCCCTAGGCCGTTCCAGTTATTCGTTTCGACCATCAGAACTGCAAAAATTTCGAGTTTCTCTAGCGTGTCTTACATCCAAACTGCCATATCTCGCGAACGGATTGACCGATCCGCAAAATTTCTGTTGCATCTGAAAGTAGACACTCGCCCGATTACAACGGTACGCGTACTTCTCCCCTAGGCCGTTCTAGTCATTCGTTTCGAGCATCAGAACTGCGAAAATTTTGAGTTTCTCAAGCGTTTCTTACATCCAAACTGCCATATCTCGCGAACGGATTGACCAATCCGCAAAATTTCTGTTGCTTCTGAAAGTAGAAACTCGCCCGATTACAACGGTATGCGCGCTTTTCCCCTAGGCCGTTCTAGTTATTCGTTTCGAGCATCAGAACTGCGAAAACTTTGAGTTTCTCAAGCGTTTCTTACATCCAAACGGCCATATCTCGCGAACGGATTGACCAATCCGCAAAATTTCTGTTGCATTTGAAAGTAGAAACTCGCCCGATTACAACGGTATGCGCACTTTTCCCCTGGGCCGTTCTAGTTATTCGTTTCGAGCATCAGAACTGCGAAAATTTTGAGTTTCTAAAGCGTTTCTTATCTCCAAACTGCCATGTCTCGCGAACGGATTGATCAATCCGCAAAATTTCTGTTGCTTGTGAAAGTAGAAACTCGCCCGATTACAACAGTATGCGTACTTCTCCCCTAGGCCGTCCTAGTCATTCGTTTCGAGCATCAGAACTGCGCAAATTTTGAGTTTCTCAAGCGTTTCTTACCTTCAAACTGCCATATCTCGCGAAAGGATTGACCAATCCGCAAAATTTCTGTTGCATCTGAAAGTAGAAACTCGCCCGATTACAACGGTATGTGTAGTTTTCCCCTAGGCCGTTCCAGTTATTCGTTTCGAGCATCAAAACTGCGAAAATTTTGAGTTTCTCAAGCGTTTCTTACATCCAAACGGCCATATCTCGCGAACGGATTGACCAATCCGCAAAATTTCTGTTGCATTTGAAAGTAGAAACTCGCCCGATTACAACGGTATGCGCACTTTTCCCCTGGGCCGTTCTAGTCATTCGTTTCGAGCATCAGAACTGCGAAAATTTTGAGTTTCTCAAGCGTTTCTTATCTCCAAATTGCCATATCTCGCGAAAGGATTGATCAATCCGCAAAATTTCTGTTGCATCTGGAAGTAGAAACTCGCCCCATTACAAGGGTATGCGTACTTCTCCCCTAGGCCGTTCTAGTTATTCATTTCGAGCATCAGAACTGCGAAAATTTTGAGTTTCTCAAGCGTTTCTTACATCCAAACGGCCATATCTCGCGAACGGATTGACCAATCCGCAAAATTTCTGTTGCATTTGAAAGTAGAAACTCGCCCGATTACAACGGTATGCGCACTTTTCCCCTGGGCCGTTCTAGTCATTCGTTTCGAGCATCAGAACTGCGAAAATTTTGAGTTTCTCAAGCGTTTCTTATCTCCAAATTGCCATATCTCGCGAAAGGATTGATCAATCCGCAAAATTTCTGTTGCATCTGGAAGTAGAAACTCGCCCCATTACAAGGGTATGCGTACTTCTCCCCTAGGCCGTTCTAGTTATTCATTTCGAGCATCAGAACTGCGAAAATTTTGAGTTTCTCAAGCGTTTCTTACCTCCAAACTGCCATATCTCGCGAACGGATTGGCCAATCCGCAAAATTTCTGTTGCATCTGAAAGTAGAGACTCGCCCGATTACAACGGTAGGTGTAGTTTTCCCGTAGGCCGTTCTAGTTATTCGTTTCGAGCATCAGAACTGCGAAAATTTTGAGTTTCTCAAGCGTTTCTTACTTCCAAACTGCCACATCTCGCGAACGGATCGACCAATCCGCAAAATTTCTGTTGCATCTGAAAGTAGAAACTCGCCCGATTTCAACGGTATGTGTAGTTTTCCCCTAGGCCGTTCCAGTTATTCGTTTCGAGCATCAGAACTGCTAAAATTTTGAGTTTCTCAAGCGTTTCTTACCTCCAAACTGCCATATCTCGCGAACGGATTGACCAATCCGCAAAATATCTGTTGCATCTGAAAGTAGAAACTCGCCCGATTACAACGGTATGTGTAGTTTTCCCCTAGGCCGTTCCAGTTATTCGTTTCGAGCATCAGAACTGCGAAAATTTCGAGTTTCTCTAGCGTTTCTTACATCCAAACTGCCATATCCCGCGAACGGATTGACCGATCCGCAAAATTTCTGTTGCATCTGAAAGTAGACTCTCGCCCGATTACAACGGTACGCGTACTTCTCCCCTAGGCCGTTCTAGTCATTCGTTTCGAGCATCAGAGCTGCGAAAATTTTGAGTTTCTCAAGCGTTTCTTATCTCCAAATTGCCATATCTCGCGAAAGGATTGATCAATCCGCAAAATTTCTGTTGCATCTGGAAGTAGAAACTCGTCCGATTACAAGGGTATGCGTACTTCTCCCCTAGGCCGTTCTAGTTATTCATTTCGAGCATCAGAACTGCGAAAATTTTGAGTTTCTCAAGCGTTTCTTACATCCAAACTGCCATATCTCGCGAACGGATTGACCAATCCGCAAAATTTCTGTTGCATCTGAAAGTAGAAACTCGCCCGATTACAACGGTATGTGTAGTTTTCCCCTAGGCCGTTCCAGCTATTCGTTTCGAGCATCAGAACTGCGAAAATTTCGAGTTTCTCAAGCGTTTCTTGCATCCAAACTGCCATATCTCGCGAACGGATTGACCGATCCGCAAAATTTCTGTTGCATCTGAAAGTAGAGACTCGCCCGATTACAACGGTATGCGCTCTTTTCCCCTAGGCCGTTCTAGTTATTCGTTTCGAGCATCAAAACTGCGAAAATTTTGAGTTTCTCAAGCGTTTCTTACATCCAAACGGCCATATCTCGCGAACGGATTGACCAATCCGCAAAATTTCTGTTGCATTTGAAAGTAGAAACTCGCCCGATTACAACGGTATGCGCACTTTTCCCCTGGGCCGTTCTTGTTATTCGTTTCGAGCCTCAGAACTGCGAAAATTTCGAGTTTCTCAAGCGTTTCTTACCTCCAAACTGCCATATCTCGCGAACGGATTGACCGATCTGCAAAATTTCTGTTGCATCTGAAAGTAGAAACTCGCCCGATTACAACGGTATGTGTAGTTTTCCCCTAGGCCGTTCCAGCTATTCGTTTCGAGCATCAGAACTGCGAAAATTTCGAGTTTCTCAAGCGTTTCTTGCATCCAAACTGCCATATCTCGCGAACGGATTGACCGATCCGCAAAATTTCTGTTGCATCTGAAAGTAGAGACTCGCCCGATTACAACGGTGTGTGTAGTTTTCCCCTAGGCCGTTCCAGTTATTCGTTTCGAGCATCAGAACTGCGAAAATTTTGAGTTTCTCAAGCGTTTCTTACTTCCAAACTGCCACATCTCGCGAACGGATCGACCAATCCGCAAAATTTCTGTTGCATCTGAAAGTAGAAACTCGCCCGATTTCAACGGTATGTGTAGTTTTCCCCTAGGCCGTTCCAGTTATTCGTTTCGAGCATCAGAACTGCGAAAATTTTGAGTTTCTCAAGCGTTTCTTACCTCCAAACTGCCATATCTCGCGAACGGATTGACCAATCCGCAAAATTTCTGTTGCATCTGAAAGTAGAAACTCGCCCGATTACAACGGTATGTGTAGTTTTCCCCTAGGCCGTTCCAGTTATTCGTTTCGACCATCAGAACTGCAAAAATTTCGAGTTTCTCTAGCGTGTCTTACATCCAAACTGCCATATCTCGCGAACGGATTGACCGATCCGCAAAATTTCTGTTGCATCTGAAAGTAGACACTCGCCCGATTACAACGGTACGCGTACTTCTCCCCTAGGCCGTTCTAGTCATTCGTTTCGAGCATCAGAACTGCGAAAATTTTGAGTTTCTCAAGCGTTTCTTACATCCAAACTGCCATATCTCGCGAACGGATTGACCAATCCGCAAAATTTCTGTTGCTTCTGAAAGTAGAAACTCGCCCGATTACAACGGTATGCGCGCTTTTCCCCTAGGCCGTTCTAGTTATTCGTTTCGAGCATCAGAACTGCGAAAACTTTGAGTTTCTCAAGCGTTTCTTACATCCAAACGGCCATATCTCGCGAACGGATTGACCAATCCGCAAAATTTCTGTTGCATTTGAAAGTAGAAACTCGCCCGATTACAACGGTATGCGCACTTTTCCCCTGGGCCGTTCTAGTTATTCGTTTCGAGCATCAGAACTGCGAAAATTTTGAGTTTCTAAAGCGTTTCTTATCTCCAAACTGCCATGTCTCGCGAACGGATTGATCAATCCGCAAAATTTCTGTTGCTTGTGAAAGTAGAAACTCGCCCGATTACAACAGTATGCGTACTTCTCCCCTAGGCCGTCCTAGTCATTCGTTTCGAGCATCAGAACTGCGCAAATTTTGAGTTTCTCAAGCGTTTCTTACCTTCAAACTGCCATATCTCGCGAAAGGATTGACCAATCCGCAAAATTTCTGTTGCATCTGAAAGTAGAAACTCGCCCGATTACAACGGTATGTGTAGTTTTCCCCTAGGCCGTTCCAGTTATTCGTTTCGAGCATCAAAACTGCGAAAATTTTGAGTTTCTCAAGCGTTTCTTACATCCAAACGGCCATATCTCGCGAACGGATTGACCAATCCGCAAAATTTCTGTTGCATTTGAAAGTAGAAACTCGCCCGATTACAACGGTATGCGCACTTTTCCCCTGGGCCGTTCTAGTCATTCGTTTCGAGCATCATCAGAACTGCGAAAATTTGAGTTTCTCAAGCGTTTCTTACCTCCAAACTGCCATATCTCGCGACGGATTGACCAATCCGCAAAATTTCAGTTGCATCTGAAAGTAGAAACTCGCCCGATTACAACACTATGCGTACTTTTCCCCAGTCCGTTCTAGTTATTCGTTTCGAGCATCAGAACTGCGAAAATTTGGAGTTTCTCAAGCGTTTCTTATCTCCAAACTGCCATATCTGGCGAACGGATTGATCAATCCGCAAAATTTCTGTTGCATCTGAAAGTAGAAACACGCCCGATTACAACGGTGTGCGTACTTCTCCCCTAGGCCGTTCTAGTCATTCGTTTCGAGCTTCAGAACTGCGCAAAATTTTGAGTTTCTCAAGCGTTTCTTACCTCCAAACAGCCATATCTTGCGAACGGATTGACCAATCCGCAAAATTTCTGTTGCATCTGAAAGTAGAACTCGCCCGATTACATCGGTATGTGTACATTTCCCCTAGGCCGTTCCTAGTTATTCGTTTCGAGCATCAGAACTGCGAAAATTTTGAGTTTCTCAAGCGTTTCTTAAATCCAAACTGCCATATCTCGCGAACGGATTGACCAATCCGCAAAATTTCTGTTGCATCTGAAAGTAGAAACTCGCCCGATTACAACGGTATGTGTAGTTTTCCCCTAGGCCGTTCCAGTTATTCGTTTCGAGCATCAGAACTGCGAAAATTCGAGTTTCTCTAGCGTTTCTTACATCCAAACTGCCATATCTCGCGAACGGATTGACCGATCCGCAAAAATTTCTGTTGCATCTGAAAGTAGACACTCGCCCGATTACAACGGTACGCGTACTTCTCCCCTAGGCCGTTCTAGTCATTCGTTCGAGCATCAGAACTGCGAAAATTTTGAGTTTCTCAAGCATTTCTTACATCCAAACTGCCATATCTCGCGAACGGATTGACCAATCCGCAAAATTTCTGTTGCTTCTCAAAGTAGAAACTCGCCCGATTACAACGGTATGCGCGCTTTTCCCCTAGGCCGTTCTAGTTATTCGTTTCGAGCATCAGAACTGCGAAAATTTTGAGTTTCTCAAGCGTTTCTTACATCCAAACGGCCATATCTCGCGAACGGATTGACCAATCCGCAAAATTTCTGTTGCATTTGAAAGTAGAAACTCGCCCGATTACAAACGGTATGCGCACTTTTCCCCTGGGCCGTTCTAGTTATTCGTTTCGAGCATCAGAACTGCGAAAATTTTGAGTTTCTAAAGCGTTTCTTATCTCCAAACTGCCATGTCTCGCGAACGGATTGATCAATCCGCAAAATTTCTGTTGCTTGTGAAAGTAGAAACTCGCCCGATTACAACGGTATGCGTACTTCTCCCCTAGGCCGTCCTAGTTATTCGTTTCAAGCATCAGAACTGCGCAAATTTTGATTTTCTCAAGCGTTTTCTACCTCCAAACTGCATATCTCGCGAACGGATTGACCAATCCGCAAAATTTCTGTTGCATCTGAAAGTAGAAACTCGCCCGATTACAACGGTATGCGCACTTTTCCCTCTGGGTCGTTCTAGTTATTCGTTTCGAGCATCAGAACTGCGAAAATTTTGAGTTTCTAAAGCGTTATCTTATCTCCAACTGCCATGTCTCGCGAACGGATTGATCAATCCGCAAAATTTCTGTTGCTTGTGAAAGTAGAAACTCGCCCGATTCCAACGGTATGCGTACGTCTCCCCTAGGCCGTTCTAGTCATTCGTTTCGAGCATCAGAACTGCGAAAATTTGAGTTTCTCAAGCGTTTCTTATCACCAAACTGCCATATCTCACGAACGGATTGATCAATCCGCAAAATTTCTGTTGCATCTGAAAGTAGAACTCGCCCGATTACAACGGTATGCGTACTTCTCCCCTAGGCCGTTCTAGTTATTCATTTCGAGCATCAGAACTGCGAAAATTTTGAGTTTCTCAAGCGTTTCTTACATCCAAACTGCCATATCTCGCGAACGGATTGACCAATCCGCCAAAATTTCTGTTGCTTCTGAAAGTAGAAACTCTCCGATTACAACGGTATGCGCGCTTTTCCCTAGGCCGTTCTAGTTATTCGTTTCGAGCATCAGAACTGCGCAAAATTTTGAGTTTCTCAAGCGTTTCTTACATCCAAACGGCCATATCTCGCGAACGGATTGACCAATCCGCAAAATTTCTGTTGCATTTGAAAGTAGAAACTCGCCCGATTACAACGGTATGCGCACTTTTCCCCTGGGCCGTTCTAGTTATTCGTTTCGAGCATCAGAACTGCGAAAATTTTGAGTTTCTAAAGCGTTTCTTATCTCCAAACTACCATGTCTCGCGAACGGATTGATCAATCCGCAAAATTTCTGTTGCTTGTGAAAGTAGATACTGGCCCGATTACAACGGTAATGCGCACTTTTCCCCTAGGCCGTTCCAGTTATTCGTTTCGAGCATCAGAACTGCGAAAATTTTGAGTTTCTCAAGCGTTTCTTACCTCCAAACTGCCAAATCTCGCGAACGGATTGACCAATCCGCAAAATTTCTGTTGCATCTGAAAGTAGAAAACTCGCCCGATTACAACGGTATGTGTAGTTTTCCCCTAGGCCGTTCCAGTTATTCGTTTCGAGCATCAGAACTGCGAAAATTTCGAGTTTCTCTAGCGTTTTCTTACATCCAAACTGCCATATCCCGCGAACGGATTGACCGATCCGCAAAATTTCTGTTGCATCTGAAAGTAGAAACTCGCCCGATTACAACGGTATGCGCACTCTTCCCCTAGGCGGTTCTAGTTATTCGTTTCGAGCATCAGAACTGCCAAAATTTTGAGTTTCTCAAGCGTTTCTTACCTCCAAACTGCCATATCTCGCGAACGGATTGACCAATCCGCAAAATTTCTGTTGCATCTGAAAGTAGAAACTCGCCCGATTAAACGGTAGGTGTAGTTTTCCCCTAGGCCGTTCCAGTTATTCGTTCGAGCATCAGAACTGCGAAAATTTTGAGTTTCTCAAGCGTCAATTACCTCCAAACTACCATATCTCGCGAACGGATTGACCAATCCGCAAAATTTCTGTTGCATCTGAAAGTATAAACTCGCCCGATTACAACGGTAGGTGTAGTTTTCCCTAGGCCGTTCTAGTTATTCGTTTCGAGCATCAGAACTGCGAAAATTTTGAGTTTCTCAAGCGTTTCTTACTTCCAAACTGCAACATCTCGCGAACGGATCGACCAATCCGCAAAATATCTGTTGCATCTGAAGTAGAAACTCGCCCGATTTCAACGGTATGTGTAGTTTTCCCCTAGGCCGTTCCAGTTATTCGTTTCGAGCATCAGAACTGCGAAAATTTTGAGTTTCTCAAGCGTTTCTTACCTCCAAACTGCCATATCTCGCGAACGGATTGACCAATCCGCAAAGTTTCTGTTGCATCTGAAAGTAGAAACTCGCCCGACTACAACGGTATGTGTTGTTTTCCCCTAGGCCGTTCCAGTTATTCGTTTCGAGCATCAGAACTGCGAAAATTTCGAGTTTCTCAAGCGTTTCTTACATCCAAACTGCCATATCTCGCGAACGGATTGACCAATCCGCAAAATTTCTGTTGCTTCTGAAAGTAGAAACTCGCCCGATTACAACTGTATGCGCGCTTTTCCCTAGGCCGTTCTAGTTATTCGTTTTCGAGCATCAGAACTGCGAAAATTTTGAGTTTCTCAAGCGTTTCTTACATCCAAACGGCCATATCTCGCGAACGGATTGATCATTCGCAAAATTTCTGTTGCTTGTGAAAGTAGAAACTCGCCCGATTACAACGGTATGCGTTCTTCTCCCCTAGGCCGTTCCAGTTATTCGTTTCGAGCATCAGAACTGCGAAAATTTCGAGTTTCTCTAGCGTTTCTTACATCCAAACTGCCATATCTCGCGAACGGATTGACCGATCCGCAAAATTTCTGTTGCATCTGAAAGTAGACACTCGCCCGATTACAACGGTACGCGTACTTCTCCCCTAGGCCGTTCTAGTCATTCGTTTCGAGCATCAGAACTGCGAAAATTTTGAGTTTCTCAAGCATTTCTTACATCCAAACTGCCATATCTCGCGAACGGATTGACCAATCCGCAAAATTTCTGTTGCTTCTCAAAGTAGAAACTCGCCCGATTACAACGGTAATGCGCGCTTTTCCCCTAGGCCGTTCTAGTTATTCGTTTCGAGCATCAGAACTGCGAAAATTTTGAGTTTCTCAAGCGTTTCTTACATCCAAACGGCCATATCTCGCGAACGGATTGACCAATCCGCAAAATTTCTGTTGCATTTGAAAGTAGAAACTCGCCCGATTACAACGGTATGCGCACTTTTCCCCTGGGCCGTTCTAGTTATTCGTTTCGAGCATCAGAACTGCGAAAATTTGAGTTTCTAAAGCGTTTCTTATCTCCAAACTGCCATGTCTCGCGAACGGATTGATCAATCCGCAAAATTTCTGTTGCTTGTGAAAGTAGAAACTCGCCCGATTACAACGGTATGCGTACTTCTCCCTAGGCGTCCTAGTTATTCGTTTCAAGCATCAGAACTGCGCAAATTTGATTTTCTCAAGCGTTTCTTACCTCCAAACTGCCATATCTCGCGAACGGATTGACCAATCCGCAAAATTTCTGTTGCATCTGAAAGTAGAAACTCGCCCGATTACAACGGTATGCGCACTTTTCCTCTGGGCCGTTCTAGTTATTCGTTTCGAGCATCAGAACTGCGAAAATTTTGAGTTTCTAAAGCGTTTCTTATCTCCAAACTGCCATGTCTCGCGAACGGATTGATCAATCCGCAAAATTTCTGTTGCTTGTGAAAGTAGAAACTCGCCCGATTCCAACGGTATGCGTACGTCTCCCTAGGCCGTTCTAGTCATTCGTTTCGAGCATCAGAACTGCGAAAATTTTGAGTTTCTCAAGCGTTTCTTATCACCAAACTGCCATATCTCACGAACGGATTGATCAATCCGCAAAATTTCTGTTGCATCTGAAAGTAGAAACTCGCCCGATTACAACGGTATGCGTACTTCTCCCTAGGCCGTTCTAGTTATTCATTTCGAGCATCAGAACTGCGAAAATTTTGAGTTTCTCAAGCGTTTCTTACATCCAAACTGCCATATCTCGCGAACGGATTGACCAATCCGCAAAATTTCTGTTGCTTCTGAAAGTAGAAACTCTCCCGATTACAACGGTATGCGCGCTTTTCCCCTAGGCCGTTCTAGTTATTCGTTTCGAGCATCAGACTGCGCAAATTTTGAGTTTCTCAAGCGTTTCTTACATCCAAACGGCCATATCTCGCGAACGGATTGACCAATCCGCAAAATTTCTGTTGCATTTGAAAGTAGAAACTCGCCCGATTACAACGGTATGCGCACTTTTCCCCTGGGCCGTTCTAGTTATTCGTTTCGAGCATCAGAACTGCGAAAATTTTGAGTTTCTAAAGCGTTTCTTATCTCCAAACTACCATGTCTCGCGAACGGATTGATCAATCCGCAAAATTTCTGTTGCTTGTGAAAGTAGAAACTCGCCCGATTACAACGGTATGCGCACTTTTCCCCTAGGCCGTTCCAGTTATTCGTTTCGAGCATCAGAACTGCGAAAATTTTGAGTTTCTCAAGCGTTTCTTACCTCCAAACTGCCAAATCTCGCGAAACGGATTGACCAATCCGCAAAATTTCTGTTGCATCTGAAAGTAGAAAACTCGCCCGATTACAACGGTATGTGTAGTTTTCCCCTAGGCCGTTCCAGTTATTCGTTTCGAGCATCAGAACTGCGAAAATTTCGAGTTTCTCTAGCGTTTCTTACATCCAAACTGCCATATCCCGCGAACGGATTGACCGATCCGCAAAATTTCTGTGCATCTGAAAGTAGAAACTCGCCCGATTACAACGGTATGCGCACTCTTCCCTAGGCGGTTCTAGTTATTCGTTTCGAGCATCAGAACTGCCAAAATTTGAGTTTCTCAAGCGTTTCTTACCTCCAAACTGCCATATCTCGCGAACGGATTGACCAATCCGCAAAATTTCTGTTGCATCTGAAAGTAGAAACTCGCCCGATTAAAACGGTAGGTGTAGTTTTCCCTAGGCCGTTCCAGTTATTCGTTTCGAGCATCAGAACTGCGAAAATTTTGAGTTTCTCAAGCGTCAATTACCTCCAAACTACCATATCTCGCGAACGGATTGACCAATCCGCAAAATTTCTGTTGCATCTGAAAGTATAAACTCGCCCGATTACAACGGTAGGTGTAGTTTTCCCTAGGCGTTCTAGTTATTCGTTTCGAGCATCAGAACTGCGAAAATTTTGAGTTTCTCAGCGTTTCTTACTTCCAAACTGCAACATCTCGCGAACGGATCGACCAATCCGCAAAATATCTGTTGCATCTGAAAGTAGAAACTCGCCCGATTTCAACGGTATGTGTAGTTTTCCCCTAGGCCGTTCCAGTTATTCGTTTCGAGCATCAGAACTGCGAAATTTTGAGTTTCTCAAGCGTTTCTTACCTCCAAACTGCCATATCTCGCGAACGGATTGACCAATCCGCAAAGTTTCTGTTGCATCTGAAAGTAGAAACTCGCCCGATTACAACGGTATGTGTTGTTTTCCCCTAGGCCGTTCCAGTTATTCGTTTCGAGCATCAGAACTGCGAAAATTTCGAGTTTCTCAAGCGTTTCTTACATCCAAACTGCATATCTCGCGAACGGATTGACCAATCCGCAAATTTCTGTTGCTTCTGAAAGTAGAAACTCGCCCGATTACAACTGTATGCGCGCTTTTCCCTAGGCCGTTCTAGTTATTCGTTTCGAGCATCAGAACTGCGAAAATTTTGAGTTCTCAAGCGTTCTTACATCCAAACGGCCATATCTCGCGAACGGATTGATCATTCCGCAAAATTTCTGTTGCTTGTGAAAGTAGAAACTCGCCCGATTACAACGGTATGCGTTCTTCTCCCCTAGGCCGTCCTAGTCATTCGTTTCGAGCATCAGAACTGCGCAAATTTTGAGTTTCTCAAGCGTTCTTACCTTCAAACTGCCATATCTCGCGAACGGATTGACCGATCCGCAAAATTTCTGTTGCATCTGAAAGTAGAAACTCGCCCGATTACAACGGTGTGCGCCTTTTCCCCTAGGCCGTTCTAGTTATTCGTTCAAGCATCAGAACTGCGCAAATTTTGATTTTCTCAAGCGTTTCTTACCTCCAAACTGCCATATCTCGCGAACGGATTGACCAATCTGCAAAATTTCTGTTGCATCTGAAAGTAGAAAGTCGCCCGATTACAACGGTATGCGCACTTTTCCTCTGGGCCGTTCTAGTTATTCGTTTCGAGCATCAGAACTGCGAAAATTTTGAGTTTCTCAAGCGTTTCTTATCACCAAACTGCCATATCTCGCGAACGGATTGATTAATCCGCAAAATTTCTGTTGCATCTGAAAGTAGAAACTCGCCCGATTACAACGGTATGCGTACTTCTCCCCCAGGCCGTTCTAGTTATTCATTTCGAGCATCAGAACTGCGAAAATTTTGAGTTTCTCAAGCGTTTCTTACATCCAAACTGCTATATCTCGCGAACGGATTGACCAATCCGCAAAATTTCTGTTGCTTCTGAAAGTAGAAACTCGCCCGATTACAACGGTATGCGTACTTCTCCCCTAGGCCGTTCTAGTCATTCGTTTCGAGCATCAGAACTGCGCAAATTTTGAGTTTCTCAAGCGTTTCTTACATCCAAACTGCCATATCTCGCGAACGGATTGAACAATCCGCAAAATTGCTGTTGCATCTGAAAGTAGAAACTCGCACGATTACAACGGTATGCGCACTTTTCCTCTGGGCCGTTCTAGTTATTCGTTTCGAGCATCAGAACTGCGAAAATTTTGAGTTTCTAAAGCGTTTCTTATCTCCAAACTGCCATGTCTCGCGAACGGATTGATCAATCCGCAAAATTTCTGTTGCTTGTGAAAGTAGAAACTCGCCCGATTACAACGGTATGCGTACTTCTCCCCCAGGCCGTTCTAGTTATTCATTTCGAGCATCAGAACTGCGAAAATTTTGAGTTTCTCAAGCGTTTCTTACATCCAAACTGCTATATCTCGCGAACGGATTGACCAATCCGCAAAATTTCTGTTGCTTCTGAAAGTAGAAACTCGCCCGATTACAACGGTATGCGTACTTCTCCCCTAGGCCGTTCTAGTCATTCGTTTCGAGCATCAGAACTGCGCAAATTTTGAGTTTCTCAAGCGTTTCTTACATCCAAACTGCCATATCTCGCGAACGGATTGAACAATCCGCAAAATTGCTGTTGCATCTGAAAGTAGAAACTCGCCCGATTACAACGGTATGCGCACTTTTCCTCTGGGCCGTTCTAGTTATTCGTTTCGAGCATCAGAACTGCGAAAATTTTGAGTTTCTAAAGCGTTTCTTATCTCCAAACTGCCATGTCTCGCGAACGGATTGATCAATCCGCAAAATTTCTGTTGCTTGTGAAAGTAGAAACTCGCCCGATTACAACGGTATGCGTACTTCTCCCCTAGGCCGTTCTAGTCATTCGTTTCTAGCATCAGAACTGCGAAAATTTTGAGTTTCTCAAGCGTTTCTTATCACCAAGCTGCCATATTTCGCGAACGGATTGATCAATCCGCAAAATTTCTGTTGCATCTGAAGGTAGACACTCGCCCGGTTACAACGGTATGCGTACTTCTCCCCTAGGCCGTTCTAGTCATTCGTTTCGAGCATCAGAACTGCGAAAATTTTGAGTTTCTCAAGCGTTTCTTATCACCAAACTGCCATATCTCGCGAACGGATTGACCAATCCGCAAAATTTCTGTTGCATTTGAAAGTAGAAACTCGCCCGATTACAACGGTATGCGCGCTTTTCCCCTAGGCCGTTCTAGTTATTCGTTTCGAGCACCAGAACTGCGAAAATTTTGAGTTTCTCAAGCGTTTCTTACATCCAAACGGCCATATCTCGCGAACGGATTGACCAATCCGCAAAATTTCTGTTGCATTTGAAAGTTGAAACTCGCCCGATTACAACGGTATGCGCACTTTTCCCCTGGGCCGTTCTAGTTATTCGTTTCGAGCATCAGAACTGCGAAAATTTTGAGTTTCTAAAGCGTTTCTTATCTCCAAACTGCCATGTCTCGCGAACGGATTGATCAATCCGCAAAATTTCTGTTGCTTGTGAAAGTAGAAACTCGCCCGATTACAACGGTATGCGTACTTCTCCCCTAGGTCGTTCTAGTCATTCGTTTCGAGCATCAGAACTGCGCAAATTTTGAGTTTCTCAAGCGTTTCTTACCTCCAAACTGCCATATCTCGCGAACGGATTGAACAATCCGCAAAATTGCTGTTGCATCTGAAAGTAGAAACTCGCCCGATTACAACGGTATGCGCACTTTTCCTCTGGGCCGTTCTAGTTATTCGTTTCGAGCATCAGAACTGCGAAAATTTGAGTTTCTAAAGCGTTTCTTATCTCCAAACTGCCATGTCTCGCGAGCGGATTGATCAATCCGCAAAATTTCTGTTGCTTGTGAAAGTAGAAACTCGCCCGATTACAACGGCATGCGTACTTCTCCCCTAGGCCGTTCTAGTCATTCGTTTCGAGCATCAGAACTGCGAAAATTTCGAGTTTCTCAAGCGTTTCTTACCTCCAAACTGCCATATCTCGCGAACGGATTGACCAATCCGCAAAATTTCTGTTGCATCTGAAAGTAGAGTCTCGCCCGATTACAAAGGTATGCGCACTTTTCCCCTAGGCGGTTCTAGTTATTCGTTTCAAGCATCAGAACTGCGCAAATTTTGAGTTTCTCAAGCGTTTCTTACTCTCAAACTGCCATATCTCGCGAACGGATTGACCGATCCGCAAAATTTCTGTTGCATCTGAAAGTAGAAACTCGCCCGATTACAAAGGTATGCGCACTTTTCCCCTAGGCGGTTCTAGTTATTCGTTTCGAGCATCAGAACTGCGAAAATTTTGAGTTTCTCAAGCGTTTCTTACCTCCAAACTGCCATATCTCGCGAACGGATTGACCAATCCGCAAAATTTCTGTTGCATCTGAAAGTAGAGACTCGCCCGATTACAACGGTATGTGTAGTTTTCCCCTAGGCCGTTCCAGTTATTCGTTTCGAGCATCAGAACTGCGAAAATTTCAAGTTTCTCAAACGTTTGTTGCATCCAAACTGCCATATCTCGCGAACGGATTGACCGATCCGCAAAATTTCTGTTGCATCTGAAAGTAGAAACTCGCCCGATTACAACGGTATGCGCACTTTTCCCCTAGGCGGTTCTAGTTATTCGTTTCAAGCATCAGAACTGCGCAAATTTTGAGTTTCTCAAGCGTTTCTTACCTTCAAACTGCCATATCTCGCGAACGGATTGACCGATCCGCAAAATTTCTGTTGCATCTGAAAGTAGAATCTCGCCCGATTACAACGGTATGCGCACTTTTCCCCTACGCCGTTCTAGTCACTCGTATCTAGCATCAGAACTGCGAAAATTTTGAGTTTCTCAATCGTTTCTTACCTTCAAACTGCCATATCTCGCGAACGGATTGACCGATCCGCAAAATTTCTGTTGCATCTGAAAGTAGAAACTCGCCCGATAACAAAGGTATGCGCACTTTTCCCCTAGGCCGTTCTAGTTATTCGTTTCAAGCATCAGAACTGCGAAAATTTTGAGTTTCTCAAGCGTTTCTTACCTCCAAACTGCCATATCTCGCGAACGGATTGACCGATCCGCAAAATTTCTGTTGCATCTGAAAGTAGAAACTCGCCCGATTACAAAGGTATGCGCACTTTTCCCCTAGGCCGTTCTAGTTATTCGTTTCCAGCATCAGAACTGCGCAAATTTTGATTTTCTCAAGCGTCTCTTACCTCCAAACTGCCATATCTCGCGAACGGATTGAACAATCCGCAAAATTTCTGTTGCATCTGAAAGTAGAAACTCGCCCTATTACAACGGTATGCGTACTTTTCCCCTAGGCCGTTCTAGTTACTCGTTTCTGGCATCAGAACTGCGAAAATTTTGAGTTTCTCAAGCGTTTCTTACCTCCAAACTGCCATATCTCGCGAACGGATTGACCAATCCGCAAAATTTCGGTTGCATCTGAAAGTAAAGACTCGCCCGATTACAACGGTATGTGTAGTTTTCCCCTAGGCCGTTCCAGCTATTCGTTTCGAGCATCAGAACTGCGAAAATTTTGAGTTTCTCAAGCGTTTCTTGCATCCAAACTGCCATATCTCGCGAACGGATTGACCGATCCGCAAAATTTCTATTGCATCTGAAAGTAGAATCTCGCCCGATTACAACGGTATGCGCACTTTTCCCCTACGCCGTTCTAGTTACTCGTTTCTAGCATCAGAACTGCGAAAACTTTGAGTTTCTCAAGCGTTTCTTATTTCCAAACTGCCATATCTCGCGAACGGATTGATCAATCCGCAAAATTTCTGTTGCATCTGAAAGTAGAAACTCGCCCGATTACAACGGTATGCGTACTTCTCCCCTAGGCCGTTCTAGTTATTCATTTCGAGCATCAGAACTGCAAAAATTTTGAGTTTCTCAAGCGTTTCTTACTTCCAAACTGCCGCATCTCGCGAACGGATCGACCAATCCGCAAAATTTCTGTTGCATCTGAAAGTAGAAACTCGCCCGATTACAACGGTATGTGTGGTTTTCCCCTAGGCCGTTCCAGCTATTCGTTTCGAGCATCAGAACTGCGAAAATTTCGAGTTTCTCTAGCGTTTCTTACATCCAAACTGCCATATCTCGCGAACGGATTGGCCGATCCGCAAAATTTCTGTTGCATCTGAAAGTAGACACTCGCCCGATTACAACGGTATACGTTCTTCTCCCCTAGGCCGTTCTAGTCATTCGTTTCGAGCATCAGAACTGCGAAAATTTTGAGTTTCTCAAGCGTCTCTTACCTCCAAACTGCCATATCTCGCGAACGGATTGAACAATCCGCAAAATTTCTGTTGCATCTGAAAGTAGAAACTCGCCCTATTACAACGGTATGCGTACTTTTCCCCTAGGCCGTTCTAGTTACTCGTTTCTGGCATCAGAACTGCGAAAATTTTGAGTTTCTCAAGCGTTTCTTACCTCCAAACTGCCATATCTCGCGAACGTATTGACCAATCCGCAAAATTTCTGTTGCATCTGAAAGTAGAGACTCGCCCGATTACAACGGTATGTGTAGTTTTCCCCTAGGCCGTTCCAGCTATTCGTTTCGAGCATCAGAACTGCGAAAATTTTGAGTTTCTCAAGCGTTTCTTGCATCCAAACTGCCATATCTCGCGAACGGATTGACCAATCCGCAAAATTTCTGTTGCATCTGAAAGTAGAGACTCGCCCGATTACAACGGTATGTGTAGTTTTCCCCTAGGCCGTTCCAGTTATTCGTTTCGAGCATCAGAACTGCGAAAATTTCAAGTTTCTCAAACGTTTGTTGCATCCAAACTGCCATATCTCGCGAACGGATTGACCGATCCGCAAAATTTCTGTTGCATCTGAAAGTAGAATCTCGCCCGATTACAACGGTATGCGCACTTTTCCCCTACGCCGTTCTAGTTACTCGTTTCTAGCATCAGAACTGCGAAAACCTTGAGTTTCTCAAGCGTTTCTTATTTCCCAACTGCCATATCTCGCGAACGGATTGATCAATCCGAAAAATTTCTGTTGCATCTGAAAGTAGAAACTCGCCCGATTACAACGGTATGTGTAGTTTTCCCCAAGGCCGTTCCAGTTATTCGTTTCGAGCATCAGAACTGCGAAAATTTCGAGTTTCTCTAGCGTTTCTTACATCCAAACTGCCATATCTCGCGAACGGATTGGCCGATCCGCAAAATTTCTGTTGCATCTGAAAGTAGACACTCGCCCGATTACAACGGTATACGTTCTTCTCCCCTAGGCCGTTCTAGTCATTCGTTTCGAGCATCAGAACTGCGAAAATTTTGTGTTTCTCAAGCGTTTCTTATCTCCAAACTGCCATATCTCGCGAACGGATTGATCAATCCGAAAAATTTCTGTTGCATCTGAAAGTAGAAACTCGCCCGATTACAACGGTATGCGCACTTTTCCCCTAGGCCGTACTAGTTATTCGTTTCGAGCATCAGAACTGGGAAAATTTTGAGTTTCTCAAGCGTTTCTTATCACCAAACTGCCATATCTCGCGAACGGATTGATCAATCCGGAAAATTTCTGTTGCATCTGAAAGTAGTTCCTCGCCCGATTACAACGGTATGCGCACTTTTCCCCTAGGCCGTTCTAGTTATTCGTTTCAAGCATCAGAACTGCGCAAATTTTGAGTTTCTCAAGCGTTTCTTACCTCCAAACTGCCATATCTCGCGAACGGATTGACCAATCCGCAAAATTTCTGTTGTATCTGAAAGTAGAAACTCGCCCGATTACAAGGGTGTGCGTACTTTTCCCCAAGGCCGTTCTAGTTACTCGTTTCTAGCATCAGAACTGCGAAAATTTTGAGTTTCTCAAGCGTTTCTTACCTCCAAACTGCCATATCTCGCGAACGGATTGACCAATCCGCAAAATTTCTGTTGCATCTGAAAGTAGAGTCTCGCCCGATTACAAAGGTATGCGCACTTTTCCCCTAGGCGGTTCTAGTTATTCGTTTCAAGCATCAGAACTGCGCAAATTTTGAGTTTCTCAAGCGTTTCTTACTCTCAAACTGCCATATCTCGCGAACGGATTGACCGATCCGCAAAATTTCTGTTGCATCTGAAAGTAGAAACTCGCCCGATTACAAAGGTATGCGCACTTTTCCCCTAGGCGGTTCTAGTTATTCGTTTCGAGCATCAGAACTGCGAAAATTTTGAGTTTCTCAAGCGTTTCTTATCTCCAAACTGCCATATCTCGCGAACGGATTGACCGATCCGCAAAATTTCTGTTGCATCTGAAAGTAGAAACTCGCCCGATTACAACGGTATGTGTAGTTTTCCCCAAGGCCGTTCCAGTTATTCGTTTCGAGCATCAGAACTGCGAAAATTTCGAGTTTCTCTAGCGTTTCTTACATCCAAACTGCCATATCTCGCGAACGGATTGGCCGATCCGCAAAATTTCTGTTGCATCTGAAAGTAGACACTCGCCCGATTACAACGGTATACGTTCTTCTCCCCTAGGCCGTTCTAGTCATTCGTTTCGAGCATCAGAACTGCGAAAATTTTGAGTTTCTCAAGCGTTTCTTATCTCCAAACTGCCATATCTCGCGAACGGATTGATCAATCCGAAAAATTTCTGTTGCATCTGAAAGTAGAAACTCGCTCGATTACAACGGTATGCTCACTTTTCCCCTAGGCCGTACTAGTTATTCGTTTCGAGCATCAGAACTGCGAAAATTTTGAGTTTCTCAAGCGTTTCTTACATCCAAACTGCCATATCTCGCGAACGGATTGACCAATCCGCAAAATTTCTGTTGCATCTGAAAGTAGAGACTCGCCCGATTACAACGGTATGTGTAGTTTTCCCCTAGGCCGTTCCAGTTATTCGTTTCGAGCATCAGAACTGCGAAAATTTCGAGTTTCTCAAACGTTTCTTGCATCCAAACTGCCATATCTCGCGAACGGATTGACCGATCCGCAAAATTTCTGTTGCATCTGAAAGTAGAAACTCGCCCGATTACAACGGTATGCGCACTTTTCCCCTAGGCGGTTCTAGTTATTCGTTTCAAGCATCAGAACTGCGCAAATTTTGAGTTTCTCAAGCGTTTCTTACCTTCAAACTGCCATATCTCGCGAACGGATTGACCGATCCGCAAAATTTCTGTTGCATCTGAAAGTAGAATCTCGCCCGATTACAACGGTATGCGCACTTTTCCCCTACGCCGTTCTAGTCACTCGTATCTGGCATCAGAACTGCGAAAATTTTGAGTTTCTCAATCGTTTCTTACCTTCAAACTGCCATATCTCGCGAACGGATTGACCGATCCGCAAAATTTCTGTTGCATCTGAAAGTAGAAACTCGCCCGATAACAAAGGTATGCGCACTTTTCCCCTAGGCCGTTCTAGTTATTCGTTTCAAGCATCAGAACTGCGAAAATTTTGAGTTTCTCAAGCGTTTCTTACCTCCAAACTGCCATATCTCGCGAACGGATTGACCGATCCGCAAAATTTCTGTTGCATCTGAAAGTAGAAACTCGCCCGATTACAAAGGTATGCGCACTTTTCCCCTAGGCCGTTCTAGTTATTCGTTTCCAGCATCAGAACTGCGCAAATTTTGATTTTCTCAAGCGTCTCTTACCTCCAAACTGCCATATCTCGCGAACGGATTGACCGATCCGCAAAATTTCTGTTGCATCTGAAAGTAGAATCTCGCCCGATTACAACGGTATGCGCACTTTTCCCCTACGCCGTTCTAGTTACTCGTTTCTAGCATCAGAACTGCGAAAACCTTGAGTTTCTCAAGCGTTTCTTATTTCCCAACTGCCATATCTCGCGAACGGATTGATCAATCCGAAAAATTTCTGTTGCATCTGAAAGTAGAAACTCGCCCGATTACAACGGTATGTGTAGTTTTCCCCAAGGCCGTTCCAGTTATTCGTTTCGAGCATCAGAACTGCGAAAATTTCGAGTTTCTCTAGCGTTTCTTACATCCAAACTGCCATATCTCGCGAACGGATTGGCCGATCCGCAAAATTTCTGTTGCATCTGAAAGTAGACACTCGCCCGATTACAACGGTATACGTTCTTCTCCCCTAGGCCGTTCTAGTCATTCGTTTCGAGCATCAGAACTGCGAAAATTTTGTGTTTCTCAAGCGTTTCTTATCTCCAAACTGCCATATCTCGCGAACGGATTGATCAATCCGAAAAATTTCTGTTGCATCTGAAAGTAGAAACTCGCTCGATTACAACGGTATGCTCACTTTTCCCCTAGGCCGTACTAGTTATTCGTTTCGAGCATCAGAACTGCGAAAATTTTGAGTTTCTCAAGCGTTTCTTACATCCAAACTGCCATATCTCGCGAACGGATTGACCAATCCGCAAAATTTCTGTTGCATCTGAAAGTAGAGACTCGCCCGATTACAACGGTATGTGTAGTTTTCCCCTAGGCCGTTCCAGTTATTCGTTTCGAGCATCAGAACTGCGAAAATTTCGAGTTTCTCAAACGTTTCTTGCATCCAAACTGCCATATCTCGCGAACGGATTGACCGATCCGCAAAATTTCTGTTGCATCTGAAAGTAGAAACTCGCCCGATTACAACGGTATGCGCACTTTTCCCCTAGGCGGTTCTAGTTATTCGTTTCAAGCATCAGAACTGCGCAAATTTTGAGTTTCTCAAGCGTTTCTTACCTTCAAACTGCCATATCTCGCGAACGGATTGACCGATCCGCAAAATTTCTGTTGCATCTGAAAGTAGAATCTCGCCCGATTACAACGGTATGCGCACTTTTCCCCTACGCCGTTCTAGTCACTCGTATCTGGCATCAGAACTGCGAAAATTTTGAGTTTCTCAATCGTTTCTTACCTTCAAACTGCCATATCTCGCGAACGGATTGACCGATCCGCAAAATTTCTGTTGCATCTGAAAGTAGAAACTCGCCCGATAACAAAGGTATGCGCACTTTTCCCCTAGGCCGTTCTAGTTATTCGTTTCAAGCATCAGAACTGCGAAAATTTTGAGTTTCTCAAGCGTTTCTTACCTCCAAACTGCCATATCTCGCGAACGGATTGACCGATCCGCAAAATTTCTGTTGCATCTGAAAGTAGAAACTCGCCCGATTACAAAGGTATGCGCACTTTTCCCCTACGCCGTTCTAGTTACTCGTTTCTAGCATCAGAACTGCGAAAATTTCGAGTTTCTCTAGCGTTTCTTACATCCAAACTGCCATATCTCGCGAACGGATTGGCCGATCCGCAAAATTTCTGTTGCATCTGAAAGTAGACACTCGCCCGATTACAACGGTATACGTTCTTCTCCCCTAGGCCGTTCTAGTCATTCGTTTCGAGCATCAGAACTGCGAAAATTTTGTGTTTCTCAAGCGTTTCTTATCTCCAAACTGCCATATCTCGCGAACGGATTGATCAATCCGAAAAATTTCTGTTGCATCTGAAAGTAGAAACTCGCCCGATTACAACGGTATGCGCACTTTTCCCCTAGGCCGTACTAGTTATTCGTTTCGAGCATCAGAACTGCGAAAATTTTGAGTTTCTCAAGCGTTTCTTATCACCAAACTGCCATATCTCGCGAACGGATTGATCAATCCGGAAAATTTCTGTTGCATCTGAAGGTAGACACTCGCCCGGTTACAACGGTATGCGCACTTTTCCCCTTGGCGGTTCTAGTTATTCGTTTCAAGCATCAGAACTGCGCAAATTTTGAGTTTCTCAAGCGTTTCTTACCTTCAAACTGCCATATCTCGCGAACGGACTGACCGATCCGCAAAATTTCTGTTGCATCTGAAAGTAGTTCCTCGCCCGATTACAACGGTATGCGCACTTTTCCCCTAGGCCGTTCTAGTTATTCGTTTCAAGCATTAGAACTGCGCAAATTTTGAGTTTCTCAAGCGTTTCTTACCTCCAAACTGCCATATCTCGCGAACGGATTGACCAATCCGCAAAATTTCTGTTGTATCTGAAAGTAGAAACTCGCCCGATTACAAAGGTGTGCGTACTTTTCCCCAAGGCCGTTCTAGTTACTCGTTTCTAGCATCAGAACTGCGAAAATTTTGAGTTTCTCAAGCGTTTCTTACCTCCAAACTGCCATATCTCGCGAACGGATTGACCAATCCGCAAAATTTCTGTTGCATCTGAAAGTAGAGTCTCGCCCGATTACAAAGGTATGCGCACTTTTCCCCTAGGCGGTTCTAGTTATTCGTTTCAAGCATCAGAACTGCGCAAATTTTGAGTTTCTCAAGCGTTTCTTACTCTCAAACTGCCATATCTCGCGAACGGATTGACCGATCCGCAAAATTTCTGTTGCATCTGAAAGTAGAAACTCGCCCGATTACAAAGGTATGCGCACTTTTCCCCTAGGCGGTTCTAGTTATTCGTTTCGAGCATCAGAACTGCGAAAATTTTGAGTTTCTCAAGCGTTTCTTACCTCCAAACTGCCATATCTCGCGAACGGATTGACCGATCCGCAAAATTTCTGTTGCATCTGAAAGTAGAAACTCGCCCGATTACAACGGTATGTGTAGTTTTCCCCAAGGCCGTTCCAGTTATTCGTTTCGAGCATCAGAACTGCGAAAATTTCGAGTTTCTCTAGCGTTTCTTACATCCAAACTGCCATATCTCGCGAACGGATTGGCCGATCCGCAAAATTTCTGTTGCATCTGAAAGTAGACACTCGCCCGATTACAACGGTATACGTTCTTCTCCCCTAGGCCGTTCTAGTCATTCGTTTCGAGCATCAGAACTGCGAAAATTTTGAGTTTCTCAAGCGTTTCTTATCTCCAAACTGCCATATCTCGCGAACGGATTGACCGATCCGCAAAATTTCTGTTGCATCTGAAAGTAGAATCTCGCCCGATTACAACGGTATGCGCACTTTTCCCCTACGCCGTTCTGGTCACTCGTATCTAGCATCAGAACTGCGAAAATTTTGAGTTTCTCAATCGTTTCTTACCTTCAAACTGCCATATCTCGCGAACGGATTGACCGATCCGCAAAATTTCTGTTGCATCTGAAAGTAGAAACTCGCCCGATAACAAAGGTATGCGCACTTTTCCCCTAGGCCGTTCTAGTTATTCGTTTCAAGCATCAGAACTGCGAAAATTTTGAGTTTCTCTAGCGTTTCTTACATCCAAACTGCCATATCTCGCGAACGGATTGGCCGATCCGCAAAATTTCTGTTGCATCTGAAAGTAGACACTCGCCCGATTACAACGGTATACGTTCTTCTCCCCTAGGCCGTTCTAGTCATTCGTTTCGAGCATCAGAACTGCGAAAATTTTGAGTTTCTCAAGCGTTTCTTATCTCCAAACTGCCATATCTCGCGAACGGATTGACCGATCCGCAAAATTTCTGTTGCATCTGAAAGTAGAATCTCGCCCGATTACAACGGTATGCGCACTTTTCCCCTACGCCGTTCTAGTCACTCGTATCTAGCATCAGAACTGCGAAAATTTTGAGTTTCTCAATCGTTTCTTACCTTCAAACTGCCATATCTCGCGAACGGATTGACCGATCCGCAAAATTTCTGTTGCATCTGAAAGTAGAAACTCGCCCGATAACAAAGGTATGCGCACTTTTCCCCTAGGCCGTTCTAGTTATTCGTTTCAAGCATCAGAACTGCGAAAATTTTGAGTTTCTCAAGCGTTTCTTACCTCCAAACTGCCATATCTCGCGAACGGATTGACCGATCCGCAAAATTTCTGTTGCATCTGAAAGTAGAAACTCGCCCGATTACAAAGGTATGCGCACTTTTCCCCTAGGCCGTTCTAGTTATTCGTTTCCAGCATCAGAACTGCGCAAATTTTGATTTTCTCAAGCGTCTCTTACCTCCAAACTGCCATATCTCGCGAACGGATTGAACAATCCGCAAAATTTCTGTTGCATCTGAAAGTAGAAACTCGCCCTATTACAACGGTATGCGTACTTTTCCCCTAGGCCGTTCTAGTTACTCGTTTCTGGCATCAGAACTGCGAAAATTTTGAGTTTCTCAAGCGTTTCTTACCTCCAAACTGCCATATCTCGCGAACGGATTGACCAATCCGCAAAATTTCTGTTGCATCTGAAAGTAGAGACTCGCCCGATTACAACGGTATGTGTAGTTTTCCCCTAGGCCGTTCCAGCTATTCGTTTCGAGCATCAGAACTGCGAAAATTTTGAGTTTCTCAAGCGTTTCTTGCATCCAAACTGCCATATCTCGCGAACGGATTGACCGATCCGCAAAATTTCTATTGCATCTGAAAGTAGAATCTCGCCCGATTACAACGGTATGCGCTCTTTTCCCCTACGCCGTTCTAGTTACTCGTTTCTAGCATCAGAACTGCGAAAATTTTGAGTTTCTCAAGCGTTTCTTATTTCCAAACTGCCATATCTCGCGAACGGATTGATCAATCCGCAAAATTTCTGTTGCATCTGAGAGCAGAAACTCGCCCGATTACAACGGTATGCGTACTTCTCCCCTAGGCCGTTCTAGTTATTCATTTCGAGCATCAGAACTGCAAAAATTTTGAGTTTCTCAAGCGTTTCTTACTTCCAAACTGCCGCATCTCGCGAACGGATCGACCAATCCGCAAAATTTCTGTTGCATCTGAAAGTAGAAACTCGCCCGATTACAACGGTATGTGTAGTTTTCCCCTAGGCCGTTCCAGCTATTCGTTTCGAGCATCAGAACTGCGAAAATTTCGAGTTTCTCAAGCGTTTCTTGCATCCAAACTTCCATATCTCGCGAACGGATTGACCGATCCGCAAAATTTCTGTTGCATCTGAAAGTAGAATCTCGCCCGATTACAACGGTATGCGCACTTTTCCCCTACGCCGTTCTAGTCACTCGTATCTAGCATCAGAACTGCGAAAATTTTGAGTTTCTCAAGCGTTTCTTACCTTCAAACTGCCATATCTCGCGAACGGATTGACCGATCCGCAAAATTTCTGTTGCATCTGAAAGTAGAAACTCGCCCGATTACAAAGGTATGCGCACTTTTCCCCTAGGCCGTTCTAGTTATTCGTTTCAAGCATCAGAACTGCGAAAATTTTGAGTTTCTCAAGCGTTTCTTACCTCCAAACTGCCATATCTCGCGAACGGATTGACCGATCCGCAAAATTTCTGTTGCATCTGAAAGTAGAAACTCGCCCGATTACAAAGGTATGCGCACTTTTCCCCTAGGCCGTTCTAGTTATTCGTTTCCAGCATCAGAACTGCGCAAATTTTGATTTTCTCAAGCGTCTCTTACCTCCAAACTGCCATATCTCGCGAACGGATTGAACAATCCGCAAAATTTCTGTTGCATCTGAAAGTAGAAACTCGCCCGATTACAACGGTATGTGTAGTTTTCCCCTAGGCCGTTCCAGTTATTCGTTTCGAGCATCAGAACTGCGAAAATTTCGAGTTTCTCTAGCGTTTCTTACATCCAAACTGCCATATCCCGCGAACGGATTGACCGATCCGCAAAATTTCTGTTGCATCTGAAAGTAGACTCTCGCCCGATTACAACGGTACGCGTACTTCTCCCCTAGGCCGTTCTAGTCATTCGTTTCGAGCATCAGAGCTGCGAAAATGTTGAGTTTCTCAAGCGTTTCTTATCTCCAAATTGCCATATCTCGCGAAAGGATTGATCAATCCGCAAAATTTCTGTTGCATCTGGAAGTAGAAACTCGCCCGATTACAAGGGTATGCGTACTTCTCCCCTAGGCCGTTCTAGTTATTCATTTCGAGCATCAGAACTGCGAAAATTTTGAGTTTCTCAAGCGTTTCTTACATCCAAACTGCCATATCTCGCGAACGGATTGACCAATCCGCAAAATTTCTGTTGCATCTGAAAGTAGAAACTCGTCCGATTACAACGGTATGTGTAGTTATCCCCTAGGCCGTTCCAGCTATTCGTTTCGAGCATCAAAACTGCGAAAATTTTGAGTTTCTCAAGCGTTTCTTACATCCAAACGGCCATATCTCGCGAACGGATTGACCAATCCGCAAAATTTCTGTTGCATTTGAAAGTAGAAACTCGCCCGATTACAACGGTATGCGCACTTTTCCCCTGGGCCGTTCTTGTTATTCGTTTCGAGCCTCAGAACTGCGAAAATTTCGAGTTTCTCAAGCGTTTCTTACCTCCAAACTGCCATATCTCGCGAACGGATTGACCGATCTGCAAAATTTCTGTTGCATCTGAAAGTAGAAACTCGCCCGATTACAACGGTATGCGCGGTTTTCCCCTAGGCCGTTCTAGTTATTCGTTTCGAGCATCAGAACTGCGAAAATTTTGAGTTTCTCAAGCGTTTCTTACTTCCAAACTGCCGCATCTCGCGAACGGATCGACCAATCCGCAAAATTTCTGTTGCATCTGAAGGTAGACACTCGCCCGGTTACAACGGTATGCGCACTTTTCCCCTTGGCGGTTCTAGTTATTCGTTTCAAGCATCAGAACTGCGCAAATTTTGAGTTTCTCAAGCGTTTCTTACCTCCAAACTGCCATATCTCGCGAACGGATTGACCAATCCGCAAAATTTCTGTTGCTTGTGAAAGTAGAAACTCGCCCGATTACAACGGTATGCGTACTTCTCCCCTAGGCCGTTCTAGTCATTCGTTTCGAGCATCAGAACTGCGAAAATTTTGAGTTTCTCAAGCGTTTCTTATCACCAAACTGCCATATCTCGCGAACGGATTGACCAATCCGCAAAATTTCTGTTGCATTTGAAAGTAGAAACTCGCCCGATTACAAAGGTATGCGCGCTTTTCCCCTAGGCCGTTCTAGTTATTCGTTTCGAGCATCAGAACTGCGAAAATTTTGAGTTTCTCAAGCGTTTCTTACATCCAAACGGCCATATCTCGCGAACGGATTGACCAATCCGCAAAATTTCTGTTGCATTTGAAAGTTGAAACTCGCCCGATTACAACGGTATGCGCACTTTTCCCCTGGGCCGTTCTAGTTATTCGTTTCGAGCATCAGAACTGCGAAAATTTTGAGTTTCTAAAGCGTTTCTTATCTCCAAACTGCCATGTCTCGCGAACGGATTGATCAATCCGCAAAATTTCTGTTGCTTGTGAAAGTAGAAACTCGCCCGATTACAACGGTATGCGTACTTCTCCCCTAGGTCGTTCTAGCCATTCGTTTCGAGCATCAGAACTGCGCAAATTTTGAGTTTCTCAAGCGTTTCTTACATCCAAACTGCCATATCTCGCGAACGGATTGAACAATCCGCAAAATTGCTGTTGCATCTGAAAGTAGAAACTCGCCCGATTACAACGGTATGCGCACTTTTCCTCTGGGCCGTTCTAGTTATTCGTTTCGAGCATCAGAACTGCGAAAATTTTGAGTTTCTAAAGCGTTTCTTACCTTCAAACTGCCATATCTCGCGAACGGATTGACCGATCCGCAAAATTTCTGTTGCATCTGAAAGTAGAAACTCGCCCGATTACAAAGGTATGCGCACTTTTCCCCTAGGCCGTTCTAGTTATTCGTTTCAAGCATCAGAACTGCGAAAATTTTGAGTTTCTCAAGCGTTTCTTACCTCCAAACTGCCATATCTCGCGAACGGATTGACCGATCCGCAAAATTTCTGTTGCATCTGAAAGTAGAAACTCTCCCGATTACAAAGGTATGCGCACTTTTCCCCTAGGCCGTTCTAGTTATTCGTTTCCAGCATCAGAACTGCGCAAATTTTGATTTTCTCAAGCGTCTCTTACCTCCAAACTGCCATATCTCGCGAACGGATTGAACAATCCGCAAAATTTCTGTTGCATCTGAAAGTAGAAACTCGCCCGATTACAACGGTATGTGTAGTTTTCCCCTAGGCCGTTCCAGTTATTCGTTTCGAGCATCAGAACTGCGAAAATGTCGAGTTTCTCTAGCGTTTCTTACATCCAAACTGCCATATCCCGCGAACGGATTGACCGATCCGCAAAATTTCTGTTGCATCTGAAAGTAGACTCTCGCCCGATTACAACGGTACGCGTACTTCTCCCCTAGGCCGTTCTAGTCATTCGTTTCGAGCATCAGAGCTGCGAAAATTTTGAGTTTCTCAAGCGTTTCTTATCTCCAAATTGCCATATCTCGCGAAAGGATTGATCAATCCGCAAAATTTCTGTTGCATCTGGAAGTAGAAACTCGCCCGATTACAAGGGTATGCGTACTTCTCCCCTAGGCCGTTCTAGTTATTCATTTCGAGCATCAGAACTGCGAAAATTTTGAGTTTCTCAAGCGTTTCTTACATCCAAACTGCCATATCTCGCGAACGGATTGACCAATCCGCAAAATTTCTGTTGCATCTGAAAGTAGAAACTCGCCCGATTACAACGGTATGTGTAGTTTTCCCCTAGGCCGTTCCAGCTATTCGTTTCGAGCATCAGAACTGCGAAAATTTCGAGTTTCTCAAGCGTTTCTTGCATCCAAACTGCCATATCTCGCGAACGGATTGACCGATCCGCAAAATTTCTGTTGCATCTGAAAGTGGAGACTCGCCCGATTACAACGGTATGCGCTCTTTTCCCCTAGGCCGTCCTAGTTATTCGTTTCGAGCATCAAAACTGCGAAAATTTTGAGTTTCTCAAGCGTTTCTTACATCCAAACTGCCATATCTCGCGAACGGATTGACCGATCTGCAAAATTTCTGTTGCATCTGAAAGTAGAAACTCGCCCGATTACAACGGTATGCGCGCTTTTCCCCTAGGCCGTTCTAGTTATTCGTTTCGAGCATCAGAACTGCGAAAATTTTGAGTTTCTCAAGCGTTTCTTACTTCCAAACTGCCGCATCTCGCGAACGGATCGACCAATCCGCAAAATTTCTGTTGCATCTGAAAGTAGAAACTCGCCCGATTACAACGGTATGTGTAGTTTTCCCCTAGGCCGTTCCAGCTATTCGTTTCGAGCATCAGAACTGCGAAAATTTCGAGTTTCTCAAGCGTTTCTTGCATCCAAACTGCCATATCTCGCGAACGGATTGATCAATCCGCAAAATTTCTGTTGCATCTGAAGGTAGACACTCGCCCGGTTACAACGGTATGCGCACTTTTCCCCTTGGCGGTTCTAGTTATTCGTTTCAAGCATCAGAACTGCGCAAATTTTGAGTTTCTCAAACGTTTCTTACCTCCAAACTGCCATATCTCGCGAACGGATTGACCAATCCGCAAAACTTCTGTTGCTTGTGAAAGTAGAAACTCGCCCGATTACAACGGTATGCGTACTTCTCCCCTAGGCCGTTCTAGTCATTCGTTTCGAGCATCAGAACTGCGAAAATTTTGAGTTTCTCAAGCGTTTCTTATCACCAAACTGCCATATCTCGCGAACGGATTGACCAATCCGCAAAATTTCTGTTGCATTTGAAAGTAGAAACTCGCCCGATTACAAAGGTATGCGCGCTTTTCCCCTAGGCCGTTCTAGTTATTCGTTTCGAGCATCAGAACTGCGAAAATTTTGAGTTTCTCAAGCGTTTCTTACATCCAAACGGCCATATCTCGCGAACGGATTGACCAATCCGCAAAATTTCTGTTGCATTTGAAAGTTGAAACTCGCCCGATTACAACGGTATGCGCACTTTTCCCCTGGGCCGTTCTAGTTATTCGTTTCGAGCATCAGAACTGCGAAAATTTTGAGTTTCTAAAGCGTTTCTTATCTCCAAACTGCCATGTCTCGCGAACGGATTGATCAATCCGCAAAATTTCTGTTGCTTGTGAAAGTAGAAACTCGCCCGATTACAACGGTATGCGTACTTCTCCCCTAGGTCGTTCTAGTCATTCGTTTCGAGCATCAGAACTGCGCAAATTTTGAGTTTCTCAAGCGTTTCTTACCTCCAAACTGCCATATCTCGCGAACGGATTGAACAATCCGCAAAATTGCTGTTGCATCTGAAAGTAGAAACTCGCCCGATTACAACGGTATGCGCACTTTTCCTCTGGGCCGTTCTAGTTATTCGTTTCGAGCATCAGAACTGCGAAAATTTTGAGTTTCTAAAGCGTTTCTTACCTTCAAACTGCCATATCTCGCGAACGGATTGACCGATCCGCAAAATTTCTGTTGCATCTGAAAGTAGAAACTCGCCCGATTACAAAGGTATGCGCACTTTTCCCCTAGGCCGTTCTAGTTATTCGTTTCAAGCATCAGAACTGCGAAAATTTTGAGTTTCTCAAGCGTTTCTTACCTCCAAACTGCCATATCTCGCGAACGGATTGACCGATCCGCAAAATTTCTGTTGCATCTGAAAGTAGAAACTCGCCCGATTACAAAGGTATGCGCACTTTTCCCCTAGGCCGTTCTAGTTATTCGTTTCCAGCATCAGAACTGCGCAAATTTTGATTTTCTCAAGCGTCTCTTACCTCCAAACTGCCATATCTCGCGAACGGATTGAACAATCCGCAAAATTTCTGTTGCATCTGAAAGTAGAAACTCGCCCGATTACAACGGTATGTGTAGTTTTCCCCTAGGCCGTTCCAGTTATTCGTTTCGAGCATCAGAACTGCGAAAATTTCGAGTTTCTCTAGCGTTTCTTACATCCAAACTGCCATATCCCGCGAACGGATTGACCGATCCGCAAAATTTCTGTTGCATCTGAAAGTAGACTCTCGCCCGATTACAACGGTACGCGTACTTCTCCCCTAGGCCGTTCTAGTCATTCGTTTCGAGCATCAGAGCTGCGAAAATTTTGAGTTTCTCAAGCGTTTCTTATCTCCAAATTGCCATATCTCGCGAAAGGATTGATCAATCCGCAAAATTTCTGTTGCATCTGGAAGTAGAAACTCGCCCGATTACAAGGGTATGCGTACTTCTCCCCTAGGCCGTTCTAGTTATTCATTTCGAGCATCAGAACTGCGAAAATTTTGAGTTTCTCAAGCGTTTCTTACATCCAAACTGCCATATCTCGCGAACGGATTGACCAATCCGCAAAATTTCTGTTGCATCTGAAAGTAGAAACTCGCCCGATTACAACGGTATGGTAGTTTTCCCCTAGGCCGTTCCAGCTATTCGTTTCGAGCATCAGAACTGCGAAAATTTCGAGTTTCTCAAGCGTTTCTTGCATCCAAACTGCCATATCTCGCGAACGGATTGACCGATCCGCAAAATTTCTGTTGCATCTGAAAGTGGAGACTCGCCCGATTACAACGGTATGCGCTCTTTTCCCCTAGGCCGTTCTAGTTATTCGTTTCGAGCATCAAAACTGCGAAAATTTTAAGTTTCTCAAGCGTTTCTTACATCCAAACGGCCATATCTCGCGAACGGATTGACCAATCCGCAAAATTTCTGTTGCATTTGAAAGTAGAAACTCGCCCGATTACAACGGTATGCGCACTTTTCCCCTGGGCCGTTCTTGTTATTCGTTTCGAGCCTCAGAACTGCGAAAATTTCGAGTTTCTCAAGCGTTTCTTACCTCCAAACTGCCATATCTCGCGAACGGATTGACCGATCTGCAAAATTTCTGTTGCATCTGAAAGTAGAAACTCGCCCGATTACAACGGTATGCGCGCTTTTCCCCTAGGCCGTTCTAGTTATTCGTTTCGAGCATCAGAACTGCGAAAATTTTGAGTTTCTCAAGCGTTTCTTACTTCCAAACTGCCGCATCTCGCGAACGGATCGACCAATCCGCAAAATTTCTGTTGCATCTGAAAGTAGAAACTCGCCCGATTACAACGGTGTGTGTAGTTTTCCCCTAGGCCGTTCCAGCTATTCGTTTCGAGCATCAGAACTGCGAAAATTTCGAGTTTCTCAAGCGTTTCTTGCATCCAAACTGCCATATCTCGCGAACGGATTGATCAATCCGCAAAATTTCTGTTGCATCTGAAGGTAGACACTCGCCCGGTTACAACGGTATGCGCACTTTTCCCCTTGGCGGTTCTAGTTATTCGTTTCAAGCATCAGAACAGCGCAAATTTTGAGTTTCTCAAGCGTTTCTTACCTCCAAACTGCCATATCTCGCGAACGGATTGACCAATCCGCAAAATTTCTGTTGCTTGTGAAAGTAGAAACTCGCCCGATTACAACGATATGCGTACTTCTCCCCTAGGCCGTTCTAGTCATTCGTTTCGAGCATCAGAACTGCGAAAATTTTGAGTTTCTCAAGCGTTTCTTATCACCAAACTGCCATATCTCGCGAACGGATTGACCAATCCGCAAAATTTCTGTTGCATTTGAAAGTAGAAACTCGCCCGATTACAAAGGTATGCGCGCTTTTCCCCTAGGCCGTTCTAGTTATTCGTTTCGAGCATCAGAACTGCGAAAATTTTGAGTTTCTCAAGCGTTTCTTACATCCAAACGGCCATATCTCGCGAACGGATTGACCAATCCGCAAAATTTCTGTTGCATTTGAAAGTTGAAACTCGCCCGATTACAACGGTATGCGCACTTTTCCCCTGGGCCGTTCTAGTTATTCGTTTCGAGCATCAGAACTGCGAAAATTTTGAGTTTCTAAAGCGTTTCTTATCTCCAAACTGCCATGTCTCGCGAACGGATTGATCAATCCGCAAAATTTCTGTTGCTTGTGAAAGTAGAAACTCGCCCGATTACAACGGTATGCGTACTTCTCCCCTAGGTCGTTCTAGTCATTCGTTTCGAGCATCAGAACTGCGCAAATTTTGAGTTTCTCAAGCGTTTCTTACCTCCAAACTGCCATATCTCGCGAACGGATTGAACAATCCGCAAAATTGCTGTTGCATCTGAAAGTAGAAACTCGCCCGATTACAACGGTATGCGCACTTTTCCTCTGGGCCGTTCTAGTTATTCGTTTCGAGCATCAGAACTGCGAAAATTTTGAGTTTCTAAAGCGTTTCTTACCTTCAAACTGCCATATCTCGCGAACGGATTGACCGATCCGCAAAATTTCTGTTGCATCTGAAAGTAGAAACTCGCCCGATTACAAAGGTATGCGCACTTTTCCCCTAGGCCGTTCTAGTTATTCGTTTCAAGCATCAGAACTGCGAAAATTTTGAGTTTCTCAAGCGTTTCTTACCTCCAAACTGCCATATCTCGCGAACGGATTGACCGATCCGCAAAATTTCTGTTGCATCTGAAAGTAGAAACTCGCCCGATTACAAAGGTATGCGCACTTTTCCCCTAGGCCGTTCTAGTTATTCGTTTCCAGCATCAGAACTGCGCAAATTTTGATTTTCTCAAGCGTCTCTTACCTCCAAACTGCCATATCTCGCGAACGGATTGAACAATCCGCAAAATTTCTGTTGCATCTGAAAGTAGAAACTCGCCCGATTACAACGGTATGTGTAGTTTTCCCCTAGGCCGTTCCAGTTATTCGTTTCGAGCATCAGAACTGCGAAAATTTCGAGTTTCTCTAGCGTTTCTTACATCCAAACTGCCATATCCCGCGAACGGATTGACCGATCCGCAAAATTTCTGTTGCATCTGAAAGTAGACTCTCGCCCGATTACAACGGTACGCGTACTTCTCCCCTAGGCCGTTCTAGTCATTCGTTTCGAGCATCAGAGCTGCGAAAATTTTGAGTTTCTCAAGCGTTTCTTATCTCCAAATTGCCATATCTCGCGAAAGGATTGATCAATCCGCAAAATTTCTGTTGCATCTGGAAGTAGAAACTCGCCCGATTACAAGGGTATGCGTACTTCTCCCCTAGGCCGTTCTAGTTATTCATTTCGAGCATCAGAACTGCGAAAATTTTGAGTTTCTCAAGCGTTTCTTACATCCAAACTGCCATATCTCGCGAACGGATTGACCAATCCGCAAAATTTCTGTTGCATCTGAAAGTAGAAACTCGCCCGATTACAACGGTATGGTAGTTTTCCCCTAGGCCGTTCCAGCTATTCGTTTCGAGCATCAGAACTGCGAAAATTTCGAGTTTCTCAAGCGTTTCTTGCATCCAAACTGCCATATCTCGCGAACGGATTGACCGATCCGCAAAATTTCTGTTGCATCTGAAAGTGGAGACTCGCCCGATTACAACGGTATGCGCTCTTTTCCCCTAGGCCGTTCTAGTTATTCGTTTCGAGCATCAAAACTGCGAAAATTTTGAGTTTCTCAAGCGTTTCTTACATCCAAACGGCCATATCTCGCGAACGGATTGACCAATCCGCAAAATTTCTGTTGCATTTGAAAGTAGAAACTCGCCCGATTACAACGGTATGCGCACTTTTCCCCTGGGCCGTTCTTGTTATTCGTTTCGAGCCTCAGAACTGCGAAAATTTCGAGTTTCTCAAGCGTTTCTTACCTCCAAACTGCCATATCTCGCGAACGGATTGACCGATCTGCAAAATTTCTGTTGCATCTGAAAGTAGAAACTCGCCCGATTACAACGGTATGCGCGCTTTTCCCCTAGGCCGTTCTAGTTATTCGTTTCGAGCATCAGAACTGCGAAAATTTTGAGTTTCTCAAGCGTTTCTTACTTCCAAACTGCCGCATCTCGCGAACGGATCGACCAATCCGCAAATTTTCTGTTGCATCTGAAAGTAGAAACTCGCCCGATCACAACGGTGTGTGTAGTTTTCCCCTAGGCCGTTCCAGCTATTCGTTTCGAGCATCAGAACTGCGAAAATTTCGAGTTTCTCAAGCGTTTCTTGCATCCAAACTGCCATATCTCGCGAACGGATTGATCAATCCGCAAAATCTCTGTTGCATCTGAAGGTAGACACTCGCCCGGTTACAACGGTATGCGCACTTTTCCCCTTGGCGGTTCTAGTTATTCGTTTCAAGCATCAGAACTGCGCAAATTTTGAGTTTCTCAAGCGTTTCTTACCTCCAAACTGCCATATCTCGCGAACGGATTGACCAATCCGCAAAATTTCTGTTGCTTGTGAAAGTAGAAACTCGCCCGATTACAACGGTATGCGTACTTCTCCCCTAGGCCGTTCTAGTCATTCGTTTCGAGCATCAGAACTGCGAAAATTTTGAGTTTCTCAAGCGTTTCTTATCACCAAACTGCCATATCTCGCGAACGGATTGACCAATCCGCAAAATTTCTGTTGCATTTGAAAGTAGAAACTCGCCCGATTACAACGGTATGCGCACTTTTCCCCTGGGCCGTTCTTGTTATTCGTTTCGAGCCTCAGAACTGCGAAAATTTCGAGTTTCTCAAGCGTTTCTTACCTCCAAACTGCCATATCTCGCGAACGGATTGACCGATCTGCAAAATTTCTGTTGCATCTGAAAGTAGAAACTCGCCCGATTACAACGGTATGCGCGCTTTTCCCCTAGGCCGTTCTAGTTATTCGTTTCGAGCATCAGAACTGCGAAAATTTTGAGTTTCTCAAGCGTTTCTTACTTCCAAACTGCCGCATCTCGCGAACGGATCGACCAATCCGCAAAATTTCTGTTGCATCTGAAAGTAGAAACTCGCCCGATTACAACGGTGTGTGTAGTTTTCCCCTAGGCCGTTCCAGCTATTCGTTTCGAGCATCAGAACTGCGAAAATTTCGAGTTTCTCAAGCGTTTCTTGCATCCAAACTGCCATATCTCGCGAACGGATTGATCAATCCGCAAAATCTCTGTTGCATCTGAAGGTAGACACTCGCCCGGTTACAACGGTATGCGCACTTTTCCCCTTGGCGGTTCTAGTTATTCGTTTCAAGCATCAGAACTGCGCAAATTTTGAGTTTCTCAAGCGTTTCTTACCTCCAAACTGCCATATCTCGCGAACGGATTGACCAATCCGCAAAATTTCTGTTGCTTGTGAAAGTAGAAACTCGCCCGATTACAACGGTATGCGTACTTCTCTTCTAGGCCGTTCTAGTCATTCGTTTCGAGCATCAGAACTGCGAAAATTTTGAGTTTCTCAAGCGTTTCTTATCACCAAACTGCCATATCTCGCGAACGGATTGACCAATCCGCAAAATTTCTGTTGCATTTGAAAGTAGAAACTCGCCCGATTACAAAGGTATGCGCGCTTTTCCCCTAGGCCGTTCTAGTTATTCGTTTCGAGCATCAGAACTGCGAAAATTTTGAGTTTCTCAAGCGTTTCTTACATCCAAACGGCCATATCTCGCGAACGGATTGACCAATCCGCAAAATTTCTGTTGCATTTGAAAGTTGAAACTCGCCCGATTACAACGGTATGCGCACATTTCCCCTGGGCCGTTCTAGTTATTCGTTTCGAGCATCAGAACTGCGAAAATTTTGAGTTTCTAAAGCGTTTCTTATCTCCAAACTGCCATGTCTCGCGAACGGATTGATCAATCCGCAAAATTTCTGTTGCTTGTGAAAGTAGAAACTCGCCCGATTACAACGGTATGCGTACTTGTCCCCTAGGTCGTTCTAGTCATTCGTTTCGAGCATCAGAACTGCGCAAATTTTGAGTTTCTCAAGCGTTTCTTACCTCCAAACTGCCATATCTCGCGAACGGATTGAACAATCCGCAAAATTGCTGTTGCATCTGAAAGTAGAAACTCGCCCGATTACAACGGTATGCGCACTTTTCCTCTGGGCCGTTTTAGTTATTCGTTTCGAGCATCAGAACTGCGAAAATTTTGAGTTTCTAAAGCGTTTCTTATCTCCAAACTGCCATGTCTCGCGAGCGGATTGATCAATCCGCAAAATTTCTGTTGCTTGTGAAAGTAGAAACTCGCCCGATTACAACGGCATGCGTACTTCTCCCCTAGGCCGTTCTAGTCATTCGTTTCGAGCATCAGAACTGCGAAAATTTTGAGTTTCTCAAGCGTTTCTTATCACCAAACTGCCATATCTCGCGAACGGATTGATCAATCCGCAAAATTTCTGTTGCATCTGAAGGTAGACACTCGCCCGGTTACAACGGTATGCGCACTTTTCCCCTTGGAGGTTCTAGTTATTCGTTTCAAGCATCAGAACTGCGCAAATTTTGAGTTTCTCAAGCGTTTCTTACCTTCAAACTGCCATATCTCGCGAACGGATTGACCAATCCGCAAAATTTCTGTTGCATCTGAAAGTAGAGTCTCGCCCGATTACAACGGTATGTGTAGTTTTCCCCTAGGCCGTACCAGTTATTCGTTTCGAGCATCAGAACTGCGAAAATTTTGAGTTTCTCAAGCGTTTCTTATCACCAAACTGCCATATCTCGCGAACGGATTGATCAATCCGCAAAATTTCTGTTGCATCTGAAGGTAGACACTCGCCCGGTTACAACGGTATGCGCACTTTTCCCCTTGGCGGTTCTAGTTATTCGTTTCAAGCATCAGAACTGCGCAAATTTTGAGTTTCTCAAGCGTTTCTTACCTTCAAACTGCCATATCTCGCGAACGGATTGACCAATCCGCAAAATTTCTGTTGCATCTGAAAGTAGAGTCTCGCCCGATTACAACGGTATGTGTAGTTTTCCCCTAGGCCGTTCCAGTTATTCGTTTCGAGCATCAGAACTGCGAAAATTTCGAGTTTCTCTAGCGTTTCTTACATCCAAACTGCCATATCTCGCGAACGGATTGGCCGATCCGCAAAATTTCTGTTGCATCTGAAATTAGACACTCGCCCGATTACAACGGTATACGTTCTTCTCCCCTAGGCCGTTCTAGTCATTCGTTTCGAGCATCAGAACTGCGAAAATTTTGAGTTTCTCAAGCGTTTCTTACCTCCAAACTGCCATATCTCGCGAACGGATTGACCAATCCGCAAAATTTCTGTTGCATCTGAAAGTAGAGACTCGCCCGATTACAACGGTATGTGTAGTTTTCCCCGAGGCCGTTCCAGTTATTCGTTTCGAGCATCAGAACTGCGAAAATTTCGAGTTTCTCAAGCGTTTCTTGCATCCAAACTGCCATATCTCGCGAACGGATTGACCGATCCGCAAAATTTCTGTTGCATCTGAAAGTAGAAACTCGCCCGATTACAACGGTATGCGCACTTTTCCCCTGGGCCGTTCTAGTTATTCGTTTCGAGCATCAGAACTGCGAAAATTTTGAGTTTCTAAAGCGTTTCTAATCTCCAAACTGCCATGTCTCGCGAACGGATTGATCAATCCGCAAAATTTCTGTTGCTTGTGAAAGTAGAAACTCGCCCGATTACAACGGTATGCGTACTTCTCCCCTAGGCCGTTCTAGTCATTCGTTTCGAGCATCAGAACTGCGCAAATTTTGAGTTTCTCAAGCGTTTCTTACCTCCAAACTGCCATATCTCGCGAACGGATTGAACAATCCGCAAAATTTCTGTTGCATCTGAATGTAGAAACTCGCCCGATTGCAACGGTATGCGCACTTTTCCTCTGGGCCGTTCTAGTTATTCGTTTCGAGCATCAGAACTGCGAAAATTTTGAGTTTCTAAAGCGTTTCTTATCTCCAAACTGCCATGTCTCGCGAACGGATTGATCAATCCGCAAAATTTCTGTCGTTTGTGAAAGTAGAAACTCGCCCGATTACAAAGGTATGCGTACTTCTCCCCTAGGCCGTTCTAGTCATTCGTTTCGAGCATCAGAGCTGCGAAAATTTTGAGTTTCTCAAGCGTTTCTTATCACCAAACTGCCATATCTCGCGAACGGATTGATAAATCCGGAAAATTTCTGTTGCATCTGAAGGTAGACACTCGCCCGGTTACAACGGTATGCGCACTTTTCCCCTTGGCGGTTCTAGTTATTTGTTTCAAGCATCAGAACTGCGCAAATTTTGAGTTTCTCAAGCGTTTCTTACCTTCAAACTGCCATATCTCGCGAACGGACTGACCGATCCGCAAAATTTCTGTTGCATCTGAAAGTAGTTCCTCGCCCGATTACAACGGTATGCGCACTTTTCCCCTAGGCCGTTCTAGTTATTCGTTTCAAGCATCAGAACTGCGCAAATTTTGAGTTTCTCAAGCGTTTCTTACCCTCAAACTGCCATATCTCGCCAACGGATTGACCGATCCGCAAAATTTCTGTTGCATCTGAAAGTAGAAACTCGCCCGATTACAACGGTATGCGCACTTTTCCCCTAGGCGGTTCTAGTTATTCGTTTCGAGCATCAGAACTGCGAAAATTTTGAGTTTCTCAATCGTTTCTTGCATCCAAACTGCCATATCTCGCGAACGGATTGACCGATCCGCAAAATTTCTGTTGCATCTGAAAGTAGAATCTCGCCCGATTACAACGGTATGCGCACTTTTCCCCTACGCCGTTCTAGTTACTCGTTTCTAGCATCAGAACTGCGAAAACCTTGAGTTTCTCAAGCGTTTCTTATTTCCAAACTGCCATATCTCGCGAACGGATTGATCAATCCGAAAAATTTCTGTTGCATCTGAAAGTAGAAACTCGCCCGATTACAACGGTATGTGTAGTTTTCCCCAAGGCCGTTCCAGTTATTCGTTTCGAGCATCAGAACTGCGAAAATTTCGAGTTTCTCTAGCGTTTCTTACATCCAAACTGCCATATCTCGCGAACGGATTGGCCGATCCGCAAAATTTCTGTTGCATCTGAAAGTAGACACTCGCCCGATTACAACGGTATACGTTCTTCTCCCCTAGGCCGTTCTAGTCATTCGTTTCGAGCATCAGAACTGCGAAAATTTTGTGTTTCTCAAGCGTTTCTTATCTCCAAACTGCCATATCTCGCGAACGGATTGATCAATCCGAAAAATTTCTGTTGCATCTGAAAGTAGAAACTCGCCCGATTACAACGGTATGCGCACTTTTCCCCTAGGCCGTACTAGTTATTCGTTTCGAGCATCAGAACTGCGAAAATTTTGAGTTTCTCAAGCGTTTCTTATCACCAAACTGCCATATCTCGCGAACGGATTGATCAATCCGGAAAATTTCTGTTGCATCCGATGGTAGACACTCGCCCGGTTACAACGGTATGCGCACTTTTCCCCTTGGCGGTTCTAGTTATTCGTTTCAAGCATCAGAACTGCGCAAATTTTGAGTTTCTCAAGCGTTTCTTACCTTCAAACTGCCATATCTCGCGAACGGACTGACCGATCCGCAAAATTTCTGTTGCATCTGAAAGTAGTTCCTCGCCCGATTACAACGGCATGCGCACTTTTCCCCTAGGCCGTTCTGGTTATTCGTTTCAAGCATCAGAACTGCGCAAATTTTGAGTTTCTCAAGCGTTTCTTACCTCCAAACTGCCATATCTCGCGAACGGATTGACCGATCCGCAAAATTTCTGTTGCATCTGAAAGTAGAAACTCGCCCGATTACAAAGGTATGCGCACTTTTCCCCTAGGCGGTTCTAGTTATTCGTTTCGAGCATCAGAACTGCGAAAATTTTGAGTTTCTCAAGCGTTTCTTACCTCCAAACTGCCATATCTCGCGAACGGATTGACCGATCCGCAAAATTTCTGTTGCATCTGAAAGTAGAAACTCGCCCGATTACAACGGTATGTGTAGTTTTCCCCAAGGCCGTTCCAGTTATTCGTTTCGAGCATCAGAACTGCGAAAATTTCGAGTTTCTCTAGCGTTTCTTACATCCAAACTGCCATATCTCGCGAACGGATTGGCCGATCCGCAAAATTTCTGTTGCATCTGAAAGTAGACACTCGCCCGATTACAACGGTATACGTTCTTCTCCCCTAGGCCGTTCTAGTCATTCGTTTCGAGCATCAGAACTGCGAAAATTTTGAGTTTCTCAAGCGTTTCTTATCTCCAAACTGCCATATCTCGCGAACGGATTGATCAATCCGAAAAATTTCTGTTGCATCTGAAAGTAGAAACTCGCCCGATTACAACGGTATGCGCACTTTTCCCCTAGGCGGTTCTAGTTATTCGTTTCAAGCATCAGAACTGCGCAAATTTTGAGTTTCTCAAGCGTTTCTTACCTTCAAACTGCCATATCTCGCGAACGGATTGACCGATCCGCAAAATTTCTGTTGCATCTGAAAGTAGAAACTCGCCCGATTACAACGGTATGCGCACTTTTCCCCTAGGCGGTTCTAGTTATTCGTTTCAAGCATCAGAACTGCGCAAATTTTGATTTTCTCAAGCGTCTCTTACCTCCAAACTGCCATATCTCGCGAACGGATTGAACAATCCGCAAAATTTCTGTTGCATCTGAAAGTAGAAACTCGCCCGATTACAACGGTATGCGCACTTTTCCCCTACGCCGTTCTAGTTACTCGTTTCTAGCATCAGAACTGCGAAAACTTTGAGTTTCTCAAGCGTTTCTTATTTCCAAACTGCCATATCTCGCGAACGGATTGATCAATCCGCAAAATTTCTGTTGCATCTGAAAGTAGAAACTCGCCCGATTACAACGGTATGCGCACTTTTCCCCTAGGCGGTTCTAGTTATTCGTTTCAAGCATCAGAACTGCCAAATTTTGATTTTCTCAAGCGTCTCTTACCTCCAAACTGCCATATCTCGCGAACGGATTGAACAATCCGCAAAATTTCTGTTGCATCTGAAAGTAGAAACTCGCCCTATTACAACGGTATGCGTACTTTTCCCCTAGGCCGTTCTAGTTACTCGTTTCTGGCATCAGAACTGCGAAAATTTTGAGTTTCTCAAGCGTTTCTTATCTCCAAACTGCCATATCTCGCGAACGGATTGATCAATCCGAAAAATTTCTGTTGCATCTGAAAGTAGAAACTCGCTCGATTACAACGGTATGCTCACTTTTCCCCTAGGCCGTACTAGTTATTCGTTTCGAGCATCAGAACTGCGAAAATTTTGAGTTTCTCAAGCGTTTCTTACCTCCAAACTGCCATATCTCGCGAACGGATTGACCAATCCGCAAAATTTCTGTTGCATCTGAAAGTAGAGACTCGCCCGATTACAACGGTATGTGTAGTTTTCCCCTAGGCCGTTCCAGTTATTCGTTTCGAGCATCAGAACTGCGAAAATTTCGAGTTTCTGAAACGTTTCTTGCATCCAAACTGCCATATCTCGCGAACGGATTGACCGATCCGCAAAATTTCTGTTGCATCTGAAAGTAGAAACTCGCCCGATTACAACGGTATGCGCACTTTTCCCCTAGGCGGTTCTAGTTATTCGTTTCAAGCATCAGAACTGCGCAAATTTTGAGTTTCTCAAGCGTTTCTTACCTTCAAACTGCCATATCTCGCGAACGGATTGACCGATCCGCAAAATTTCTGTTGCATCTGAAAGTAGAAACTCGCCCGATTACAACGGTATGCGCACTTTTCCCCTAGGCGGTTCTAGTTATTCGTTTCAAGCATCAGAACTGCGCAAATTTTGATTTTCTCAAGCGTCTCTTACCTCCAAACTGCCATATCTCGCGAACGGATTGAACAATCCGCAAAATTTCTGTTGCATCTGAAAGTAGAAACTCGCCCTATTACAACGGTATGCGTACTTTTCCCCTAGGCCGTTCTAGTTACTCGTTTCTGGCATCAGAACTGCGAAAATTTTGAGTTTCTCAAGCGTTTCTTACCTCCAAACTGCCATATCTCGCGAACGGATTGACCAATCCGCAAAATTTCTGTTGCATCTGAAAGTAGAGACTCGCCCGATTACAACGGTATGTGTAGTTTTCCCCTAGGCCGTTCCAGCTATTCGTTTCGAGCATCAGAACTGCGAAAATTTTGAGTTTCTCAAGCGTTTCTTGCATCCAAACTGCCATATCTCGCGAACGGATTGACCGATCCGCAAAATTTCTATTGCATCTGAAAGTAGAATCTCGCCCGATTACAACGGTATGCGCACTTTTCCCCTACGCCGTTCTAGTTACTCGTTTCTAGCATCAGAACTGCGAAAACTTTGAGTTTCTCAAGCGTTTCTTATTTCCAAACTGCCATATCTCGCGAACGGATTGATCAATCCGCAAAATTTCTGTTGCATCTGAAAGTAGAAACTCGCCCGATTACAACGGTATGCGTACTTCTCCCCTAGGCCGTTCTAGTTATTCATTTCGAGCATCAGAACTGCAAAAATTTTGAGTTTCTCAAGCGTTTCTTACTTCCAAACTGCCGCATCTCGCGAACGGATTGACCAATCCGCAAAATTTCTGTTGCATCTGAAAGTAGAAACTCGCCCGATTACAACGGTATGTGTAGTTTTCCCCTAGGCCGTTCCAGCTATTCGTTTCGAGCATCAGAACTGCGAAAATTTCGAGTTTCTCAAGCGTTTCTTGCATCCAAACTGCCATATCTCGCGAACGGATTGACCGATCCGCAAAATTTCTGTTGCATCTGAAAGTAGAGACTCGCCCGATTACAACGGTATGCGCACTTTTCCCCTGGGCCGTTCTTGTTATTCGTTTCGAGCCTCAGAACTGCGAAAATTTCGAGTTTCTCAAGCGTTTCTTACATCCAAACTGCCATATCTCGCGAACGGATTGACCAATCCGCAAAATTTCTGTTGCATCTGAAAGTAGAAACTCGCCCGATTACAACGGTATGTGTAGTTTTCCCCTAGGCCGTTCCAGCTATTCGTTTCGAGCATCAGAACTGCGAAAATTTCGAGTTTCTCAAGCGTTTCTTGCATCCAAACTGCCATATCTCGCGAACGGATTGACCGATCCGCAAAATTTCTGTTGCATCTGAAAGTAGAGACTCGCCCGATTACAACGGTATGCGCTCTTTTCCCCTAGGCCGTTCTAGTTATTCGTTTCGAGCATCAAAACTGCGAAAATTTTGAGTTTCTCAAGCGTTTCTTACATCCAAACGGCCATATCTCGCGAACGGATTGACCAATCCGCAAAATTTCTGTTGCATTTGAAAGTAGAAACTCGCCCGATTACAACGGTATGCGCACTTTTCCCCTGGGCCGTTCTTGTTATTCGTTTCGAGCCTCAGAACTGCGAAAATTTCGAGTTTCTCAAGCGTTTCTTACCTCCAAACTGCCATATCTCGCGAACGGATTGACCGATCTGCAAAATTTCTGTTGCATCTGAAAGTAGAAACTCGCCCGATTACAACGGTATTCGCGCTTTTCCCTAGGCCGTTCTAGTTATTCGTTTCGAGCATCAGAACTGCGAAAATTTTGAGTTTCTCAAGCGTTTCTTACTTCCAAACTGCCGCATCTCGCGAACGGATCGACCAACCCGCAAAATTTCTGTTGCATCTGAAAGTAGAAACTCGCCCGATTTCAACGGTATGTGTAGTTTTCCCCTAGGCCGTTCCAGTTATTCGTTTCGAGCATCAGAACTGCGAAAATTTTGAGTTTCTCAAGCGTTTCTTACCTCCAAACTGCCATATCTCGCGAACGGATTGACCAATCCGCAACATTTCTGTTGCATCTGAAAGTAGAAACTCGCCCGATTACAACGGTATGTGTAGTTTTCCCCTAGGCCGTTCCAGTTATTCGTTTCGACCATCAGACCTGCAAAAATTTCGAGTTTCTCTAGCGTGTCTTACATCCAAACTGCCATATCTCGCGAACGGATTGACCGATCCGCAAAATTTCTGTTGCATCTGAAAGTAGACACTCGCCCGATTACAACGGTACGCGTACTTCTCCCCTAGGCCGTTCTAGTCATTCGTTTCGAGCATCAGAACTGCGAAAATTTTGAGTTTCTCAAGCGTTTCTTACATCCAAACTGCCATATCTCGCGAACGGATTGACCAATCCGCAAAATTTCTGTTGCTTCTGAAAGTAGAAACTCGCCCGATTACAACGGTATGCGCGCTTTTCCCCTAGGACGTTCTAGTTATTCGTTTCGAGCATCAGAACTGCGAAAACTTTGAGTTTCTCAAGCGTTTCTTACATCCAAACTGACATGTCTCGCGAACGGATTGATCAATCCGCAAAATTTCTGTTGCTTGTGAAAGTAGAAACTCGCCCGATTACAACAGTATGCGTACTTCTCCCCTAGGCCGTTCTAGTTATTCGTTTCGAGCATCAGAACTGCGAAAATTTTGAGTTTCTCAAGCGTTTCTTATCTCCAAATTGCCATATCTCGCGCACGGATTGATCAATCCGCAAAATTTCTGTTGCATCTGAAAGTAGAAACTCGCCCGATTACAAGGGTATGCGTACTTCTCCCCTAGGCCGTTCTAGTTATTCATTTCGAGCATCAGAACTGCGAAAATTTTGAGTTTCTCAAGCGTTTCTTACATCCAAACTGCCATATCTCGCGAACGGATTGACCAATCCGCAAAATTTCTGTTGCTTCTGAAAGTAGAAACTCGCCCGATTACAACGGTATGCGCGCTTTTCCCCTAGGCCGTTCTAGTTATTCGTTTCGAGCATCAAAACTGCGAAAATTTTGAGTTTCTCAAGCGTTTCTTACCTCCAAACTGCCATATCTCGCGAACGGATTGACCAATCCGCAAAATTTCTGTTGCATCTGAAAGTAGAAACTCGCCCTATTACAACGGTATGTGTAGTTTTCCCCTAGGCCGTTCCAGTTATTCGTTTCGAGCATCAGAACTGCGAAAATTTCGAGTTTCTTTAGCGTTTCTTACATCCAAACTGCCATATCTCGCGAACGGATTGACCGATCCGCAAAATTTCTGTTGCATCTGAAAGTAGACACTCGCCCGATTACAACGGTACGCGTACTTCTCCCCTAGGCCGTTCTAGTCATTCGTTTCGAGCATCAGAACTGCGAAAATTTTGAGTTTCTCAAGCATTTCTTACATCCAAACTGCCATATCTCGCGAACGGATTGACCAATCCGCAAAATTTCTGTTGCTTCTGAAAGTAGAAACTCGCCCGATTACAACGGTATGCGCGCTTTTCCCCTAGGCCGTTCTAGTTATTCGTTTCGAGCATCAGAACTGCGAAAATTTTGAGTTTCTCAAGCGTTTCTTACATCCAAACGGCCATATCTCGCGAACGGATTGACCAATCCGCAAAATTTCTGTTGCATTTGAAAGTAGAAACTCGCCCGATTACAACGGTATGCGCACTTTTCCCCTGGGCCGTTCTAGTTATTCGTTTCGAGCATCAGAACTGCGAAAATTTTGAGTTTCTAAAGCGTTTCTTATCTCCAAACTGCCATGTCTCGCGAACGGATTGATCAATCCGCAAAATTTCTGTTGCTTGTGAAATTAGAAACTCGCCCGATTACAACGGTATGCGTACTTCTCCCCTAGGCCGTCCTAGTTATTCGTTTCAAGCATCAGAACTGCGCAAATTTTGATTTTCTCAAGCGTTTCTTACCTCCAAACTGCCATATCTCGCGAACGGATTGACCAATCCGCAAAATTTCTGTTGCATCTGAAAGTAGAAACTCGCCCGATTACAACGGTATGCGCACTTTTCCTCTGGGCCGTTCTAGTTATTCGTTTCGAGCATCAGAACTGCGAAAATTTTGAGTTTCTAAAGCGTTTCTTATCTCCAAACTGCCATGTCTCGCGAACGGATTGATCAATCCGCAAAATTTCTGTTGCTTGTGAAAGTAGAAACTCGCCCGATTCCAACGGTATGCGTACGTCTCCCCTAGGCCGTTCTAGTCATTCGTTTCGAGCATCAGAACTGCGAAAATTTTGAGTTTCTCAAGCGTTTCTTATCACCAAACTGCCATATCTCACGAACGGATTGATCAATCCGCAAAATTTCTGTTGCATCTGAAAGTAGAAACTCGCCCGATTACAACGGTATGCGTACTTCTCCCCTAGGCCGTTCTAGTTATTCATTTCGAGCATCAGAACTGCGAAAATTTTGAGTTTCTCAAGCGTTTCTTACATCCAAACTGCCATATCTCGCGAACAGATTGACCAATCCGCAAAATTTCTGTTGCTTCTGAAAGTAGAAACTCTCCCGATTACAACGGTATGCGCGCTTTTCCCCTAGGCCGTTCTAGTTATTCGTTTCGAGCATCAGAACTGCGCAAATTTTGAGTTTCTCAAGCGTTTCTTACATCCAAACGGCCATATCTCGCGAACGGATTGGCCAATCCGCAAAATTTCAGTTGCATTTGAAAGTAGAAACTCGCCCGATTACAACGGTATGCGCACTTTTCCCCTGGGCCGTTCTAGTTATTCGTTTCGAGCATCAGAACTGCGAAAATTTTGAGTTTCTAAAGCGTTTCTTATCTCCAAACTACCATGTCTCGCGAACGGATTGATCAATCCGCAAAATTTCTGTTGCTTGTGAAAGTAGAAACCCGGCCGATTACAACGGTATGCGTACTTCTCCCCTAGGCCGTTCTAGTCATTCGTTTCGAGCATCAGAACTGCGCAAATTTTGAGTTTCTCAAGCGTTTCTTACCTTCAAACTGCCATATCTCGCGAACGGATTGACCGATCCGCAAAATTTCTGTTGCATCTGAAAGTAGAAACTCGCCCGATTACAACGGTATGCGCACTTTTCCCCTAGGCCGTTCTAGTTATTCGTTTCAAGCATCAGAAGTGCGCAAATTTTGATTTTCTCAAGCGTTTCTTACATCCAAACTGCCATATCTCGCGAACGGATTGACCAATCCGCAAAATTTCTGTTGCATCTGAAAGTAGAGGCTCGCCCGATTACAACGGTAGGTGTAGTTTTCCCCTAGGCCGTTCCAGTTATTCGTTTCGAGCATCAGAACTGCGAAAATTTTGAGTTTCTCAAGCGTTTCTTACCTCCAAACTGCCATATCTCGCGAACGGATTGACCAATCCGCAAAATTTCTGTTGCATCTGAAAGTAGAAAACTCGCCCGATTACAACGGTATGTGTAGTTTTCCCCTAGGCCGTTCCAGTTATTCGTTTCGAGCATCAGAACTGCGAAAATTTCGAGTTTCTCTAGCGTTTCTTACATCCAAACTGCCATATCCCGCGAACGGATTGACCGATCCGCAAAATTTCTGTTGCATCTGAAAGTAGAAACTCGCCCGATTACAACGGTATGCGCACTTTTCCCCTAGGCGGTTCTAGTTATTCGTTTCGAGCATCAGAACTGCCAAAATTTTGTGTTTCTCAAGCGTTTCTTACCTCCAAACTGCCATATCTCGCGAACGGATTGACCAATCCGCAAAATTTCTGTTGCATCTGAAAGTAGAAACTCGCCCGATTACAACGGTAGGTGTAGTTTTCCCCTAGGCCGTTCCAGTTATTCGTTTCGAGCATCAGAACTGCGAAAATTTTGAGTTTCTCAAGCGTCAATTACCTCCAAACTACCATATCTCGCGAACGGATTGACCAATCCGCAAAATTTCTGTTGCATCTGAAAGTATAAACTCGCCCGATTACAACGGTAGGTGTAGTTTTCCCCTAGGCCGTTCTAGTTATTCGTTTCGAGCATCAGAACTGCGAAAATTTTGAGTTTCTCAAGCGTTTCTTACTTCCAAACTGCAACATCTCGCGAACGGATCGACCAATCCGCAAAATATCTGTTGCATCTGAAAGTAGAAACTCGCCCGATTTCAACGGTATGTGTAGTTTTCCCCTAGGCCGTTCCAGTTATTCGTTTCGAGCATCAGAACTGCGAAAATTTTGAGTTTCTCAAGCGTTTCTTACCTCCAAACTGCCATATCTCGCGAACGGATTGACCAATCCGCAAAGTTTCTGTTGCATCTGAAAGTAGAAACTCGCCCGATTACAACGGTATGTGTAGTTTTCCCCTAGGCCGTTCCAGTTATTCGTTTCGAGCATCAGAACTGCGAAAATTTCGAGTTTCTCAAGCGTTTCTTACATCCAAACTGCCATATCTCGCGAACGGATTGACCAATCCGCAAAATTTCTGTTGCATCTGAAAGTAGAAAGTCGCCCGATTACAACGGTATGCGCACTTTTCCTCTGGGCCGTTCTAGTTATTCGTTTCGAGCATCAGAACTGCGAAAATTTTGAGTTTCTAAAGCGTTTCTTATCTCCAAACTGCCATGTCTCGCGAACGGATTGATCAATCCGCAAAATTTCTGTTGCTTGTGAAAGTAGAAACTCGCCCGATTACAACGGTATGCGTACTTCTCCCCTAGGCCGTTCTAGTCATTCGTTTCGAGCATCAGAACTGCGAAAATTTTGAGTTTCTCAAGCGTTTCTTACATCCAAACTGCTATATCTCGCGAACGGATTGACCAATCCGCAAAATTTCTGTTGCTTCTGAAAGTAGAAAGTCGCCCGATTACAACGGTATGCGCACTTTTCCTCTGGGCCGTTCTAGTTATTCGTTTCGAGCATCAGAACTGCGAAAATTTTGAGTTTCTAAAGCGTTTCTTATCTCCAAACTGCCATGTCTCGCGAACGGATTGATCAATCCGCAAAATTTCTGTTGCTTGTGAAAGTAGAAACTCGCCCGATTACAACGGTATGCGTACTTCTCCCCTAGGCCGTTCTAGTCATTCGTTTCGAGCATCAGAACTGCGAAAATTTTGAGTTTCTCAAGCGTTTCTTACATCCAAACTGCTATATCTCGCGAACGGATTGACCAATCCGCAAAATTTCTGTTGCTTCTGAAAGTAGAAACTCGCCCGATTACAACGGTATGCGCGCTTTTCCCCTAGGCCGTTCTAGTTATTCGTTTCGAGCATCAGAACTGCGAAAATTTTGAGTTTCTCAAGCGTTTCTTACATCCAAACGGCCATATCTCGCGAACGGATTGACCAATCCGCAAAATTTCTGTTGCATTTGAAAGTTGAAACTCGCCCGATTGCAACGGTATGCGCACTTTTCCCCTGGGCCGTCCTAGTTATTCGTTTCGAGCATCAGAACTGCGAAAATTTTGAGTTTCTAAAGCGTTTCTTATCTCCAAACTGCCACGTCTCGCGAACGGATTGATCAATCCGCAAAATTTCTGTTGCTTGTGAAAGTAGAAACTCGGCCGATTACAACGGTATGCGTACTTCTCCCCTAGGCCGTTCTAGTCATTCGTTTCGAGCATCAGAACTGCGCAAATTTTGAGTTTCTCAAGCGTTTCTTACCTCCAAACTGCCATATCTCGCGAACGGATTGAACAATCCGCAAAATTGCTGTTGCATCTGAAAGTAGAAACTCGCCCGATTACAACGGTATGCGCACTTTTCCCCTGGGCCGTTCTAGTTATTCGTTTCGAGCATCAGAACTGCGAAAATTTTGAGTTTCTAAAGCGTTTCTTATCTCCAAACTGCCATGTCTCGCGAACGGATTGATCAATCCGCAAAATTTCTGTTACTTGTGAAAGTAGAAACTCGCCCGATTACAACGGTATGCGTACTTCTCCCCTAGGCCGTTCTAGTCATTCGTTTCTAGCATCAGAACTGCGAAAATTTTGAGTTTCTCAAGCGTTTCTTATCACCAAACTGCCATATTTCGCGAACGGATTGATCAATCCGCAAAATTTCTGTTGCATCTGAAGGTAGACACTCGCCCGGTTACAACGGTATGCGCACTTTTCCCCTTGGCGGTTCTAGTTATTCGTTTCAAGCATCAGAACTGCGCAAATTTTGAGTTTCTCAAGCGTTTCTTACCTCCAAACTGCCATATCTCGCGAACGGATTGACCAATCCGCAAAATTTCTATTGCTTGTGAAAGTAGAAACTCGCCCGATTACAACGGTATGCGTACTTCTCCCCTAGGCCGTTCTAGTCATTCGTTTCGAGCATCAGAACTGCGAAAATTTTGAGTTTCTCAAGCGTTTCTTATCACCAAACTGCCATATCTCGCGAACGGATTGACCAATCCGCAAAATTTCTGTTGCATTTGAAAGTAGAAACTCGCCCGATTACAACGGTATGCGCGCTTTTCCCCTAGGCCGTTCTAGTTATTCGTTTCGAGCATCAGAACTGCGAAAATTTTGAGTTTCTCAAGCGTTTCTTACATCCAAACGGCCATATCTCGCGAACGGATTGACCAATCCGCAAAATTTCTGTTGCATTTGAAAGTTGAAACTCGCCCGATTGCAACGGTATGCGCACTTTTGCCCTGGGCCGTTCTAGTTATTCGTTTCGAGCATCAGAACTGCGAAAATTTTGAGTTTCTAAAGCGTTTCTTATCTCCAAACTGCCATGTCTCGCGAACGGATTGATCAATCCGCAAAATTTCTGTTGCTTGTGAAAGTAGAAACTCGCCCGATTACAACGGTATGCGTACTTCTCCCCTAGGTCGTTCTAGTCATTCGTTTCGAGCATCAGAACTGCGCAAATTTTGAGTTTCTCAAGCGTTTCTTACCCTCAAACTGCCATATCTCGCCAACGGATTGACCGATCCGCAAAATTTCTGATGCATCTGAAAGTAGAAACTCGCCCGATTACAAAGGTATGCGCACTTTTCCCCTAGGCGGTTCTAGTTATTCGTTTCGAGCATCAGAACTGCGAAAATTTTGAGTTTCTCAAGCGTTTCTTGCATCCAAACTGCCATATCTCGCGAACGGATTGACCGATCCGCAAAATTTCTGTTGCATCTGAAAGCAGAATCTCGCCCGATTACAAAGGTATGCGCACTTTTCCCCTACGCCGTTCTAGTTACTCGTTTCTAGCATCAGAACTGCGAAAACCTTGAGTTTCTCTAGCGTTTCTTATTTCCAAACTGCCATATCTCGCGAACGGATTGATCAATCCGAAAAATTTCTGTTGCATCTGAAAGTAGAAACTCGCCCGATTACAACGGTATGTGTAGTTTTCCCCAAGGCCGTTCCAGTTATTCGTTTCGAGCATCAGAACTGCGAAAATTTCGAGTTTCTCTAGCGTTTCTTACATCCAAACTGCCATATCTCGCGAACGGATTGGCCGATCCGCAAAATTTCTGTTGCATCTGAAAGTAGACACTCGCCCGATTACAACGGTATACGTTCTTCTCCCCTAGGCCGTTCTAGTCATTCGTTTCGAGCATCAGAACTGCGATAATTTTGTGTTTCTCAAGCGTTTCTTATCTCCAAACTGCCATATCTCGCGAACGGATTGATCAATCCGAAAAATTTCTGTTGCATCTGAAAGTAGAAACTCGCCCGATTACAACGGTATGCGCACTTTTCCCCTAGGCCGTACTAGTTATTCGTTTCGAGCATCAGAACTGCGAAAATTTTGAGTTTCTCAAGCGTTTCTTATCACCAAACTGCCATATCTCGCGAACGGATTGATCAATCCGGAAAATTTCTGTTGCATCTGAAGGTAGACACTCGCCCGGTTACAACGGTATGCGCACTTTTCCCCTAGGCCGTTCTAGTTATTCGTTTCAAGCATCAGAACTGCGCAAATTTTGAGTTTCTCAAGCGTTTCGTTACACTCAAACTGCCATATCTCGCCAACGGATTGACCGATCCGCAAAATTTCTGTTGCATCTGAAAGTAGAAACTCGCCCGATTACAACGGTATGCGCACTTTTCCCCTAGGCGGTTCAAGTTATTCGTTTCGAGCATCAGAACTGCGAAAATTTTGAGTTTCTCAAGCGTTTCTTGCATCCAAACTGCCATATCTCGCGAACGGATTGACCGATCCGCAAAATTTCTGTTGCATCTGAAAGTAGAATCTCGCCCGATTACAACGGTATGCGCACTTTTCCCCTACGCCGTTCTAGTTACTCGTTTCTAGCATCAGAACTGCGAAAACCTTGAGTTTCTCAAGCGTCTCTTACCTCCAAACTGCCATATCTCGCGAACGGATTGATCAATCCGAAAAATTTCTGTTGCATCTGAAAGTAGAAACTCGCCCGATTACAACGGTATGTGTAGTTTTCCCCAAGGCCGTTCCAGTTATTCGTTTCGAGCATCAGAACTGCGAAAATTTCGAGTTTCTCTAGCGTTTCTTACATCCAAACTGCCATATCTCGCGAACGGATTGGCCGATCCGCAAAATTTCTGTTGCATCTGAAAGTAGACACTCGCCCGATTGCAACGGTATACGTTCTTCTCCCCTAGGCCGTTCTAGTCATTCGTTTCGAGCATCAGAACTGCGAAAATTTTGAGTTTCTCAAGCGTTTCTTACCCTCAAACTGCCATATCTCGCCAACGGATTGACCGATCCGCAAAATTTCTGTTGCATCTGAAAGTAGAAACTCGCCCGATTACAACGGTATGCGCACTTTTCCCCTAGGCGGTTCAAGTTATTCGTTTCGAGCATCAGAACTGCGAAAATTTTGAGTTTCTCAAGCGTTTCTTGCATCCAAACTGCCATATCTCGCGAACGGATTGACCGATCCGCAAAATTTCTGTTGCATCTGAAAGTAGAATCTCGCCCGATTACAACGGTATGCGCACTTTTCCCCTACGCCGTTCTAGTTACTCGTTTCTAGCATCAGAACTGCGAAAACCTTGAGTTTCTCAAGCGTCTCTTACCTCCAAACTGCCATATCTCGCGAACGGATTGATCAATCCGAAAAATTTCTGTTGCATCTGAAAGTAGAAACTCGCCCGATTACAACGGTATGTGTAGTTTTCCCCAAGGCCGTTCCAGTTATTCGTTTCGAGCATCAGAACTGCGAAAATTTCGAGTTTCTCTAGCGTTTCTTACATCCAAACTGCCATATCTCGCGAACGGATTGGCCGATCCGCAAAATTTCTGTTGCATCTGAAAGTAGACACTCGCCCGATTGCAACGGTATACGTTCTTCTCCCCTAGGCCGTTCTAGTCATTCGTTTCGAGCATCAGAACTGCGAAAATTTTGAGTTTCTCAAGCGTTTCTTACCCTCAAACTGCCATATCTCGCCAACGGATTGACCGATCCGCAAAATTTCTGTTGCATCTGAAAGTAGAAACTCGCCCGATTACAAAGGTATGCGCACTTTTCCCCTAGGCCGTTCTAGTTATTCGTTTCCAGCATCAGAACTGCGCAAATTTTGATTTTCTCAAGCGTCTCTTACCTCCAAACTGCCATATCTCGCGAACGGATTGAACAATCCGCAAAATTTCTGTTGCATCTGAAAGTAGAAACTCGCCCTATTACAACGGTATGCGTACTTTTCCCCTAGGCCGTTCTAGTTACTCGTTTCTGGCATCAGAACTGCGAAAATTTTGAGTTTCTCAAGCGTTTCTTACCTCCAAACTGCCATATCTCGCGAACGGATTGACCAATCCGCAAAATTTCTGTTGCATCTGAAAGTAGAGACTCGCCCGATTACAACGGTATGTGTAGTTTTCCCCTAGGCCGTTCCAGCTATTCGTTTCGAGCATCAGAACTGCGAAAATTTTGAGTTTCTCAAGCGTTTCTTGCATCCAAACTGCCATATCTCGCGAACGGATTGACCGATCCGCAAAATTTCTATTGCATCTGAAAGTAGAATCTCGCCCGATTACAACGGTATGCGCACTTTTCCCCTACGCCGTTCTAGTTACTCGTTTCTAGCATCAGAACTGCGAAAACTTTGAGTTTCTCAAGCGTTTCTTATTTCCAAACTGCTATATCTCGCGAACGGATTGATCAATCCGCAAAATTTCTGTTGCATCTGAAAGTAGAAACTCGCCCGATTACAACGGTATGCGTACTTCTCCCCTAGGCCGTTCTAGTTATTCATTTCGAGCATCAGAACTGCAAAAATTTTGAGTTTCTCAAGCGTTTCTTACTTCCAAACTGCCGCATCTCGCGAACGGATCGACCAATCCGCAAAATTTCTGTTGCATCTGAAAGTAGAAACTCGCCCGATTACAACGGTATGTGTAGTTTTCCCCTAGGCCGTTCCAGCTATTCGTTTCGAGCATCAGAACTGCGAAAATTTCGAGTTTCTCAAGCGTTTCTTGCATCCAAACTGCCATATCTCGCGAACGGATTGACCGATCCGCAAAATTTCTGTTGCATCTGAAAGTAGAATCCCGCCCGATTACAACGGTATGCGCACTTTTCCCCTACGCCGTTCTAGTCACTCGTATCTAGCATCAGAACTGCGAAAATTTTGAGTTTCTCAAGCGTTTCTTACCTTCAAACTGCCATATCTCGCGAACGGATTGACCGATCCGCAAAATTTCTGTTGCATCTGAAAGTAGAAACTCGCCCGATTACAAAGGTATGCGCACTTTTCCCCTAGGCCGTTCTAGTTATTCGTTTCAAGCATCAGAACTGCGAAAATTTTGAGTTTCTCAAGCGTTTCTTACCTCCAAACTGCCATATCTCGCGAACGGATTGACCGATCCGCAAAATTTCTGTTGCATCTGAAAGTAGAAACTCGCCCCATTACAAAGGTATGCGCACTTTTCCCCTAGGCCGTTCTAGTTATTCGTTTCCAGCATCAGAACTGCGCAAATTTTGATTTTCTCAAGCGTCTCTTACCTCCAAACTGCCATATCTCGCGAACGGATTGAACAATCCGCAAAATTTCTGTTGCATCTGAAAGTAGAAGCTCGCCCTATAACAACGGTATGCGTACTTTTCCCCTAGGCCGTTCTAGTTACTCGTTTCTGGCATCAGAACTGCGAAAATTTTGAGTTTCTCAAGCGTTTCTTACCTCCAAACTGCCATATCTCGCGAACGGATTGACCAATCCGCAAATTTCTGTTGCATCTGAAAGTAGAGACTCGCCCGATTACAACGGTATGTGTAGTTTTCCCCTAGGCCGTTCCAGCTATTCGTTTCGAGCATCAGAACTGCGAAAATTTTGAGTTTCTCAAGCGTTTCTTGCATCCAAACTGCCATATCTCGCGAACGGATTGACCGATCCGCAAAATTTCTATTGCATCTGAAAGTAGAATCTCGCCCGATTACAACGGTATGCGCACTTTTCCCCTACGCCGTTCTAGTTACTCGTTTCTAGCATCAGAACTGCGAAAACTTTGAGTTTCTCAAGCGTTTCTTATTTCCAAACTGCCATATCTCGCGAACGGATTGATCAATCCGCAAAATTTCTGTTGCATCTGAAAGTAGAAACTCGCCCGATTACAACGGTATGCGTACTTCTCCCCTAGGCCGTTCTAGTTATTCATTTCGAGCATCAGAACTGCAAAAATTTTGAGTTTCTCAAGCGTTTCTTACTTCCAAACTGCCGCATCTCGCGAACGGATCGACCAATCCGCAAAATTTCTGTTGCATCTGAAAGTAGAAACTCGCCCGATTACAACGGTATGCGCACTTTTCCCCTGGGCCGTTCTAGTTATTCGTTTCGAGCATCAGAACTGCGAAAATTTTGAGTTTCTAAAGCGTTTCTTATCTCCAAACTGCCATGTCGCGCGAACGGATTGATCAATCCGCAAAATTTCTGTTGCTTGTGAAAGTAGAAACTCGCCCGATTACAACGGTATGCGTACTTCTCCCCTAGGCCGTTCTAGTCATTCGTTTCGAGCATCAGAACTGCGCAAATTTTGAGTTTCTCAAGCGTTTCTTACCTCCAAACTGCCATATCTCGCGAACGGATTGAACAATCCGCAAAATTTCTGTTGCATCTGAAAGTAGAAACTCGCCCGATTACAACGGTATGCGCACTTTTCCTCTGGGCCGTTCTAGTTATTCGTTTCGAGCATCAGAACTGCGAAAATTTGAGTTTCTAAAGCGTTTCTTATCTCCAAACTGCCATGTCTCGCGAACGGATTGATCAATCCGCAAAATTTCTGTTGCTTGTGAAAGTAGAAACTCGCCCGATTACAACGGTATGCGTACTTCTCCCCTAGGCCGTTCTAGTCATTCGTTTCGAGCATCAGAACTGCGAAAATTTTGAGTTTCTCAAGCGTTTCTTATCACCAAACTGCCATATCTCGCGAACGGATTGATCAATCCGGAAAATTTCTGTTGCATCTGAAGGTAGACACTCGCCCGGTTACAACGGTATGCGCACTTTTCCCCTTGGCGGTTCTAGTTATTCGTTTCAAGCATCAGAACTGCGAAAATTTCGAGTTTCTCAAGCGTTTCTTGCATCCAAACTGCCATATCTCGCGAACGGATTGACCGATCCGCAAAATTTCTGTTGCATCTGAAAGTAGAAACTCGCCCGATTACAACGGTATGCGCACTTTTCCCCTAGGCCGTTCTAGTTATTCGTTTCAAGCATCAGAACTGCGAAAATTTTGAGTTTCTCAAGCGTTTCTTACCTCCAAACTGCCATATCTCGCGAACGGATTGACCGATCCGCAAAATTTCTGTTGCATCTGAAAGTAGAAACTCGCCCGATTACAAAGGTATGCGCACTTTTCCCCTAGGCCGTTCTAGTTATTCGTTTCAAGCATCAGAACTGCGAAAATTTTGAGTTTCTCAAGCGTTTCTTACCTCCAAACTGCCATATCTCGCGAACGGATTGACCGATCCGCAAAATTTCTGTTGCATCTGAAAGTAGAAACTCGCCCGATTACAAAGGTATGCGCACTTTTCCCCTAGGCCGTTCTAGTTATTCGTTTCAAGCATCAGAACTGCGCAAATTTTGATTTTCTCAAGCGTCTCCTACCTCCAAACTGCCATATCTCGCGAACGGATTGAACAATCCGCAAAATTTCTGTTGCATCTGAAAGTAGAAACTCGCCCTATTACAAAGGTATGCGTACTTTTCCCCTAGGCCGTTCTAGTTACTCGTTTCTAGCATCAGAACTGCGAAAATTTTGAGTTTCTCAAGCGTTTCTTACCTCCAAACTGCCATATCTCGCGAACGGATTGACCAATCCGCAAAATTTCTGTTGCATCTGAAAGTAGAGACTCGCCCGATTACAACGGTATGTGTAGTTTTCCCCTAGGCCGTTCCAGTTATTGGTTTCGAGCATCAGAACTGTGAAAATTTCGAGTTTCTCAAGCGTTTCTTACATCCAAACTGCCATATCTCGCGAACGGATTGACCGATCCGCAAAATTTCTGTTGCATCTGAAAGTAGAAACTCGCCCGATTACAACGGTATGTGTAGTTTTCCCCTAGGCCGTTCCAGCTATTCGTTTCGAGCATCAGAACTGCGAAAATTTTGAGTTTCTCAAGCGTTTCTTGCATCCAAACTGCCATATCTCGCGAACGGATTGACCGATCCGCAAAATTTCTGTTGCATCTGAAAGTAGAATCTCGCCCGATTACAACGGTATGCGCACTTTTCCCCTACGCCGTTCTAGTTACTCGTTTCTAGCATCAGAACTGCGAAAACTTTGAGTTTCTCAAGCGTTTCTTATTTCCAAACAGCCATATCTCGCGAACGGATTGACTAATCCGCAAAATTTCTGTTGCATCTGAAAGTAGAAACTCGCCCGATTACAACGGTATGTGTAGTTTTCCCCTAGGCCGTTCCAGCCATTCGTTTCGAGCATCAGAACTGCGAAAATTTTGAGTTTCTCAAGCGTTTCTTACCTCCAAACTGCCATATCTCGCGAACGGATTGACTAATCCGCAAAATTTCTGTTGCATCTGAAAGTAGAGACTCGCCCGATTACAACGGTATGTGTAGTTTTCCCCTAGGCCGTTCCAGTTATTCGTTTCGAGCATCAGAACTGCGAAAATTTCGAGTTTCTCAAGCGTTTCTTGCATCCAAACTGCCATATCTCGCGAACGGATTGACCGATCCGCAAAATTGCTGTTGCATCTGAAAGTAGAAACTCGCCCGATTACAACGGTATGCGCACTTTTCCCCTGGGCCGTTCTAGTTATTCGTTTCGAGCATCAGAACTGCGAAAATTTTGAGTTTCTAAAGCGTTTCTTATCTCCAAACTGCCATGTCGCGCGAACGGATTGATCAATCCGCAAAATTTCTGTTGCTTGTGAAAGTAGAAACTCGCCCGATTACAACGGTATGCGTACTTCTCCCCTAGGCCGTTCTAGTCATTCGTTTCGAGCATCAGAACTGCGAAAATTTTGAGTTTCTCAAGCGTTTCTTACCTCCAAACTGCCATATCTCGCGAACGGATTGATCAATCCGGAAAATTTCTGTTGCATCTGAAGGTAGACACTCGCCCGGTTACAACGGTATGCGCACTTTTCCCCTTGGCGGTTCTAGTTATTCGTTTCAAGCATCAGAACTGCGAAAATTTTGAGTTTCTAAAGCGTTTCTTATCTCCAAACTGCCTTGTCTCGCGAACGGATTGATCAATCCGCAAAATTTCTGTTGCTTGTGAAAGTAGAAACTCGCCCGATTACAACGGTATGCGTAGTTTTCCCCTAGGCCGTTCCAGCTATTCGTTTCGAGCATCAGAACTGCGAAAATTTTGAGTTTCTCAAGCGTTTCTTACCTCCAAACTGCCATATCTCGCGAACGGATTGACCAATCCGCAAAATTTCTGTTGCATCTGAAAGTAGAGACTCGCCCGATTACAACGGTATGTGTAGTTTTCCCCTAGGCCGTTCCAGTTATTGGTTTCGAGCATCAGAACTGCGAAAATTTCGAGTTTCTCAAGCGTTTCTTACATCCAAACTGCCATATCTCGCGAACGGATTGACCGATCCGCAAAATTTCTGTTGCATCTGAAAGTAGAAACTCGCCCGATTACAACGGTATGTGTAGTTTTCCCCTAGGCCGTTCCAGCTATTCGTTTCGAGCATCAGAACTGCGAAAATTTTGAGTTTCTCAAGCGTTTCTTGCATCCAAACTGCCATATCTCGCGAACGGATTGACCGATCCGCAAAATTTCTGTTGCATCTGAAAGTAGAATCTCGCCCGATTACAACGGTATGCGCACTTTTCCCCTACGCCGTTCTAGTTACTCGTTTCTAGCATCAGAACTGCGAAAACTTTGAGTTTCTCAAGCGTTTCTTATTTCCAAACTGCCATATCTCGCGAACGGATTGACTAATCCGCAAAATTTCTGTTGCATCTGAAAGTAGAAACTCGCCCGATTACAACGGTATGTGTAGTTTTCCCCTAGGCCGTTCCAGCTATTCGTTTCGAGCATCAGAACTGCGAAAATTTTGAGTTTCTCAAGCGTTTCTTACCTCCAAACTGCCATATCTCGCGAACGGATTGACTAATCCGCAAAATTTCTGTTGCATCTGAAAGTAGAGACTCGCCCGATTACAACGGTATGTGTAGTTTTCCCCTAGGCCGTTCCAGTTATTCGTTTCGAGCATCAGAACGGCGAAAATTTCGAGTTTCTCAAGCGTTTCTTGCATCCAAACTGCCATATCTCGCGAACGGATTGACCGATCCGCAAAATTGCTGTTGCATCTGAAAGTAGAAACTCGCCCGATTACAACGGTATGCGCACTTTTCCCCTGGGCCGTTCTAGTTATTCGTTTCGAGCATCAGAACTGCGAAAATTTTGAGTTTCTAAAGCGTTTCTTATCTCCAAACTGCCATGTCGCGCGAACGGATTGATCAATCCGCAAAATTTCTGTTGCTTGTGAAAGTAGAAACTCGCCCGATTACAACGGTATGCGTACTTCTCCCCTAGGCCGTTCTAGTCATTCGTTTCGAGCATCAGAACTGCGAAAATTTTGAGTTTCTCAAGCGTTTCTTACCTCCAAACTGCCATATCTCGCGAACGGATTGATCAATCCGGAAAATTTCTGTTGCATCTGAAGGTAGACACTCGCCCGGTTACAACGGTATGCGCACTTTTCCCCTTGGCGGTTCTAGTTATTCGTTTCAAGCATCAGAACTGCGAAAATTTTGAGTTTCTAAAGCGTTTCTTATCTCCAAACTGCCTTGTCTCGCGAACGGATTGATCAATCCGCAAAATTTCTGTTGCTTGTGAAAGTAGAAACTCGCCCGATTACAACGGTATGCGTAGTTTTCCCCTAGGCCGTTCCAGCTATTCGTTTCGAGCATCAGAACTGCGAAAATTTTGAGTTTCTCAAGCGTTTCTTACCTCCAAACTGCCATATCTCGCGAACGGATTGACCAATCCGCAAAATTTCTGTTGCATCTGAAAGTAGAGACTCGCCCGATTACAACGGTATGTGTAGTTTTCCCCTAGGCCGTTCCAGTTATTCGTTTCGAGCATCAGAACTGCGAAAATTTCGAGTTTCTCAAGCGTTTCTTGCATCCAAACTGCCATATCTCGCGAACGGATTGACCGATCCGCAAAATTTCTGTTGCATCTGAAAGTAGAATCTCGCCCGATTACAACGGTATGCGCACTTTTCCCCTACGCCGTTCTAGTTACTCGTTTCTAGCATCAGAACTGCGAAAACTTTGAGTTTCTCAAGCGTTTCTTATTTCCAAACTGCCATATCTCGCGAACGGATTGATCAATCCGCAATATGTCTGTTGCATCTGAAAGTAGAAACTCGCCCGATTACAACGGTATGCGTACTTCTCCCCTAGGCCGTTCTAGTTATTCATTTCGAGCATCAGAACTGCGAAAATTTTGAGTTTCTCAAGCGTTTCTTACTTCCAAACTGCCGCATCTCGCGAACGGATCGACCAATCCTCAAAATTTCTGTTGCATCTGAAAGTAGAAACTCGCCCGATTACAACGGTATGTGTAGTTTTCCCCTAGGCCGTTCCAGCTATTCGTTTCGAGCATCAGAACTGCGAAAATTTTGAGTTTCTCAAGCGTTTCTTACCTCCAAACTGCCATATCTCGCGAACGGATTGACTAATCCGCAAAATTTCTGTTGCATCTGAAAGTAGAGACTCGCCCGATTACAACGGTATGTGTAGTTTTCCCCTAGGCCGTTCCAGTTATTCGTTTCGAGCATCAGAACTGCGAAAATTTCGAGTTTCTCAAGCGTTTCTTGCATCCAAACTGCCATATCTCGCGAACGGATTGACCGATCCGCAAAATTGCTGTTGCATCTGAAAGTAGAAACTCGCCCGATTACAACGGTATGCGCACTTTTCCCCTGGGCCGTTCTAGTTATTCGTTTCGAGCATCAGAACTGCGAAAATTTTGAGTTTCTAAAGCGTTTCTTATCTCCAAACTGCCATGTCGCGCGAACGGATTGATCAATCCGCAAAATTTCTGTTGCTTGTGAAAGTAGAAACTCGCCCGATTACAACGGTATGCGTACTTCTCCCCTAGGCCGTTCTAGTCATTCGTTTCGAGCATCAGAACTGCGAAAATTTTGAGTTTCTCAAGCGTTTCTTACCTCCAAACTGCCATATCTCGCGAACGGATTGATCAATCCGGAAAATTTCTGTTGCATCTGAAGGTAGACACTCGCCCGGTTACAACGGTATGCGCACATTTCCCCTTGGCGGTTCTAGTTATTCGTTTCAAGCATCAGAACTGCGAAAATTTTGAGTTTCTAAAGCGTTTCTTATCTCCAAACTGCCTTGTCTCGCGAACGGATTGATCAATCCGCAAAATTTCTGTTGCTTGTGAAAGTAGAAACTCGCCCGATTACAACGGTATGCGTAGTTTTCCCCTAGGCCGTTCCAGCTATTCGTTTCGAGCATCAGAACTGCGAAAATTTTGAGTTTCTCAAGCGTTTCTTACCTCCAAACTGCCATATCTCGCGAACGGATTGACCAATCCGCAAAATTTCTGTTGCATCTGAAAGTAGAGACTCGCCCGATTACAACGGTATGTGTAGTTTTCCCCTAGGCCGTTCCAGTTATTCGTTTCGAGCATCAGAACTGCGAAAATTTCGAGTTTCTCAAGCGTTTCTTGCATCCAAACTGCCATATCTCGCGAACGGATTGACCGATCCGCAAAATTGCTGTTGCATCTGAAAGTAGAAACTCGCCCGATTACAACGGTATGCGCACTTTTCCCCTGGGCCGTTCTAGTTATTCGTTTCGAGCATCAGAACTGCGAAAATTTTGAGTTTCTCAAGCGTTTCTTACATCCAAACTGCCATATCTCGCGAACGGATTGACCAATCCGCAAAATTTCTGTTGCATCTGAAAGTAGAAACTCGCCCGATTACAACGGTATGCGCACTTTTCCCCTGGGCCGTTCTAGTTATTCGTTTCGAGCATCAGAACTGCGAAAATTTTGAGTTTCTAAAGCGTTTCTTATCTCCAAACTGCCATGTCGCGCGAACGGATTGATCAATCCGCAAAATTTCTGTTGCTTGTGAAAGTAGAAACTCGCCCGATTACAACGGTATGCGTACTTCTCCCCTAGGCCGTTCTAGTCATTCGTTTCGAGCATCAGAACTGCGCAAATTTTGAGTTTCTCAAGCGTTTCTTACCTCCAAACTGCCATATCTCGCGAACGGATTGAACAATCCGCAAAATTTCTGTTGCATCTGAAAGTAGAAACTCGCCCGATTACAACGGTATGCGCACTTTTCCTCTGGGCCGTTCTAGTTATTCGTTTTCGAGCATCAGAACTGCGAAAATTTTGAGTTTCTAAAGCGTTTCTTATCTCCAAACTGCCATATGTCGCGAACGGGATTGATCAATCCGCAAAATTTCTGTTGCTTGTGAAAGTAGAAACTCGCCCGATTACAACGGTATGCGTACTTCTCCCCTAGGCCGTTCTAGTTATTCATTTCGAGCATCAGAACTGCGAAAATTTTGAGTTTCTCAAGCGTTTCTTACTTCCAAACTGCCGCATCTCGCGAACGGATCGACCAATCCTCAAAATTTCTGTTGCATCTGAAAGTAGAAACTCGCCCGATTACAACGGTATGTGTAGTTTTCCCCTAGGCCGTTCCAGCTATTCGTTTCGAGCATCAGAACTGCGAAATTTTGAGTTTCTCAAGCGTTTCTTACCTCCAAACTGCCATATCTCGCGAACGGATTGACTAATCCGCAAAATTTCTGTTGCATCTGAAAGTAGAGACTCGCCGATTACAACGGTATGTGTAGTTTTCCCCTAGGCCGTTCCAGTTATTCGTTTCGAGCATCAGAACTGCGAAAATTTCGAGTTTCTCAAGCGTTTCTTGCATCCAAACTGCCATATCTCGCGAACGGATTGACCGATCCGCAAAATTGCTGTTGCATCTGAAAGTAGAAACTCGCCCGATTACAACGGTATGCGCACTTTTCCCCTGGGCCGTTCTAGTTATTCGTTTCGAGCATCAGAACTGCCGAAAATTTTGAGTTTCTAAAGCGTTTCTTATCTCCAAACTGCCATGTCGCGCCGAACGGATTGATCAATCCGCAAAATTTCTGTTGCTTGTGAAAGTAGAAAACTCGCCCGATTACAACGGTATGCGTACTTCTCCCCTAGGCCGTTCTAGTCATTCGTTTCGAGCATCAGAACTGCGAAAATTTTGAGTTTCTCAAGCGTTTCTTACCTCCAAACTGCCATATCTCGCGAACGGATTGATCAATCCGGAAAATTTCTGTTGCATCTGAAGGTAGACACTCGCGCGGTTACAACGGTATGCGCACTTTTCCCCTTGGCGGTTCTGAGTTATTCGTTTCAAGCATCAGAACTGCGAAAATTTTGAGTTTCTAAAGCGTTTCTTATCTCCAAACTGCCTTGTCTCGCGAACGGATTGATCAATCCGCAAAATTTTCTGTTGCTTGTGAAAGTAGAAACTCGCCCGATTACAACGGTATGCGTAGTTTTCCCCTAGGCCGTTCCAGCTATTCGTTTCGAGCATCAGAACTGCGAAAATTTTGAGTTTCTCAAGCGTTTCTTACCTCCAAACTGCCATATCTCGCGAACGG